>NC_060211.1:79903043-80209347 GCF_021130785.1 Homalodisca vitripennis
AGATGTAACCTTTTTTGAAAAAAAAGTTAAATTAGGCCTTGGGCACAGTAAATAAAGTTCATTTCATAATATTATGAGATAATAACTACTATTTTTTTTGTGGTAAATTCCCACTTCTTACATAAACGTTTTAGGACCTTGAATAAACAAACAAATGCTTCAGAGGAAGAATTTTACTATTACGAATAGAAGGATACTAACTTCTGTCTTCACCTTTCC
Organism: Homalodisca vitripennis; assembly: GCF_021130785.1. NCBI lineage: Eukaryota > Metazoa > Arthropoda > Insecta > Hemiptera > Cicadellidae > Homalodisca > Homalodisca vitripennis. The sequence continues at coordinate 79,903,263 of NC_060211.1, forward strand.
TGTCATTAATCTTAAAAAAAACTTTTGCAAAAGAAAAATCGTTTGATATTTGATTCATAATACCCACCCCAACAAATTAAACCATAATCAATCTACTATTAACTAATGAAAATAACCGTTCTTAAAACTTGTTTCTCCTACAAATTGTTTTCAAAAAGTAAAAACATCTCAATACATTAGTAAAGTTTAGACTTCAAATTTTGTATATGGTTTCTTCCAATTTTAACTGTATGATCTAATATAACTCCTATAATACGTTCATAGTGGTTGTCTGACCTACTATAGCACAATCAATATTGCATTTGGATTGAAAACAAAGGCATTATAAGCACATTTATAAACTATACATCTTGGAATTTCTTCGTCAATCCTAAATTAAAGTTTATATATTTTGTCCTTGGCATGACTTAGCAGCATATTAATTAGCTAGAAAACCACCATTGAAGTGCATATCAAATCAACACGAAGGGAATTTTTTGACCGTTTCCCATCAATCTTCAACATAACATAAGCTGTATCATCACAAAAGAAGTTTATGTTGACCGTGAAAACGTGCATCGCAAAGATCATTAATATACTATAAAAATAAGATCGGACCAGCACAGATCCCTTGGGGTAACACCGTGTTTTAATTATGACAAAGTCACTGATTGTTTTACAAACTTTTTACACATTTTTTCTATCTGTTAAAGTAGCTTTGAAACCATTAAAACTTACCTCCTAATTCCACAGCGAAACATGTTTTCCTAAGAGTAGTCCTCTGAACCACTGTATCGAAAGCTTTTCTTAATTTCCCAAAACAACCAGTAACCCCTTTAGCTGAATTTCAAACCAAAGATAAAACTAATGCTAAAAAATTTCTTAAAGCATCTTCTGTATTTAAACCACTTCTAACTCCAAAACTGGTTTATTACCTAAAAAAATTTATTATTTTAATAAAAAATGTTTATTAATTTTTTTCTTAATTACTTTTCCTCAATAAATCTTAGCAAATGTTGAAAGGGCGATATAGTGCCTAAAGTTATTTGCAATCATTTTTTGAATTACTTTTATGCAAAGGAACCACTACAGCCTGTTTTAATTTATCAGGTAATATACCCTTCATTAAAACTAAAATTACCATTAAATAATTATAAAACTTCCAGATATTTCTTGTCAGAATGGACTTAATTAAAGTAGAGATGATACCATCGATGCAAGGTGATGTTACAGTTTTTTTTTTAATGAATTACTTGCAATTGTTAGTCTTCTACGTTTAACTTCATCCAAAAACATTGATTTTAGACGTAAATTTCTGGGAAAAATATCTTGTTTATATACACCAAGTTATTAAAGGTTATAATCTGGCTTTTCACTAGAACTATTTTAGTTTATCAACAACAGAGAGAAAAAAAATTGTTAAACACATTGCCACAACAGTGGGTCACTATAACTGTACTTCCATTTAACAATTAAGGTTTTTTTCCAGTTTTTCGAGTTTTCTGACCATAACATCCAATTATAACCCACCAAGAAACTTTGAATCACCGCTCGACATTTTTCAAAAATAAAAGAAAAAAGACGTATAATATGAATCACGCAAATAAACGGGTATATCTGACACAAGCTTATTCCTAAGTTTTTTTTAAAATACATTTTCAACCCCAACAACGTTCTCGTGGATGCCTTTTCAAATTTTCAAACAGCTTATTTTTAAAACTTCATTCGACGGCAAATAAAATCATTCATCCACCGCTTTAACGTTACAAACCATAGTCCCTATTTGCAATCTCAAATTTACTTATAGAAACTGCAATGAATTATAACATTAAGAAAAACGTCAAAAGCATACAAATAAATACTTTAAATCATACATTTAATTGGATAAATATTAATTTACTACATATTGATACATTCATTGAATTTTAATTTGGAAACTCCTAGATTTTCAAATTTCTGATTGATTTTAGTTTTGTGGATAATTTTTGTGTGTGTACTAATATTTTTAGTACAATAAGGTTTTTCCTTATTCGTTTATTCAGTGTTGTGCTGTATAGTACACGATTTTGGCTTAACTTAGAGTCATAAGGTGTGCTTACAAAATAATTAGTAGTATATATAATTTGGAAGACATAATAAATAGTAGGTCTATATTATATTTAATTAAGGAACTCAGTTTATTTTGTTTAGTGACCTCAAATAGGTCATCTTCTTGTAGTTTCTAAGATAATGTTATGTGGATTTCACATAAAAATAAACTACGATTACCGATAAAAAGGTTACAACAGTTAAAATATGTAAATTTTTGGCACCGTGTGAAAATCGAAGAGAGCTGACTATAATATATAACTCATTCGAGAGGACAACAGGTTTTCGGCCATTTGGCATTATTACAAAATTAAAACTTTATTTAAAGGATTTAATTATATAATTTTCGCAGGTGTCAGAAATATTAAGGTATAGGTTTAAGCACTTGCAAAAAAAAAAACTAACCAATATGTGGCAATGCACTAGACAAAGTCATGCTTAACAACAGGACAAGATAGAAAAACACAAGCATACCTGAGTTGCAGAGTGATAGGAGCAAGTATGAACCATATAATTGCACAAAACACATTTACCGAAAAACGTATTAAAAAACAATGAAGAAAATGAAAGACTAACTCTGTATTATTGTAGACCATGAATTGGGTTAGTTAACCTACATGTATTGATTATTTTTTAACTTTGTTCAATTCTTAACCTCTTGCCTTCAAGTTTTTTGACACAAGAAGAAGAGGTTAAATTCTAATCCTCGAAACGCACTCTTCTATTCTTGTAGCATTAACGATGGCAATGGTCTAAAATCGTTGCAAATCATGGATCAACAATAGCAATACAGTTTAAAAACTACTTCTAGTTGTTAAGAAACAAACAATTTCTTCTGTTGTTACTAAGTTTCTTTTACCTCAATCTTTTATAGTTTCCAAAATAACAAAAGCGGTACCCAATTCTGGAACATACTGTATAAATGAAGGTTGAATTATAGTGCTGTTTTACCACTCGGTACACCAGCAATACCCTGTAACTAATTAATTAGTAAGGCCACTGGAACTGTTTGTTAATAAAGTTAGTTGTTTGTTCGAAATACGGAGTGTTTTTGTTGGCTGGAGTAATTAATTTATTAGCTCCATTTAATTAACAATGTCCTCTCCTTCGACATAGTACCGAAATAGTCGCTGATTTTATGAACTGCAATTCTTTCGTTGTACAATAGAAACCAAATTTTCAAAACTTTCCGATTTGTTTTTTTATTGTTGTTCTTTAACCCTTAAAACGTATTGTTTAAAACGTAGTGAGGGATTTAGTTGGAGGTGTATCTGATTATATGCGCTAACACACTATTTCATAAAATGATTTGTTTTTTATATACCCTGCTTGGACCGAAAGTTCGGTGAGAAAACTTCAAGGAGTAGAATAGTCAACACTGTTAGGTTCTCCCACGACGCTATTATGGTATTTTCTGGAATATTCACTTTCACGTATTTTTCCCATTCATCTTCCACCAACCGCAGCATACGATAAGAATCTTACAATTCTATTTTTAAATCTCAGAGTTTTGAACAGATTTTTTATTATCAGCTGAGTCTGAGGAGATCTAAATACGAATGTAGGGGAGTACAGATCGTTGGAAAAAGAAGCCAAACCACTCCGGGGATTATGTATCAAGGCATATGTGTTGTCCGAAACCTTTTATACAAATTTAATGAAAATCCCATCTATTAAGATCGGACCATGACGCGGCTTCCGAATAATTATTCGATATCATACTCACATTTTAGATTTTTAAAGCAAATACAATTTAATAGTATTTGCTTTAAAAATCTACTATGTGAGTATGATATCGAATAATTATTAACTAGTGCTTAAACCTGGTGGGAGAGACGTGGCTGTAATTTAAAAAATCCAAATGTTTTCTTTTATAGGTTATTGTTGACTTTCCTTGGATAAACAAAACTTTTTAATGCAATATTTAAAACAACCACCATTCGTGGGTGGTGGGGCAAATATGAGAGATGGAATGGAGGATTGACATTTCTGTTTATTTTATTGTGTTAAATAATGATTAAAGAAATTATAATGGGAAGAGTTTTCTTTGAAATATTTCTAGAAGGTATCAAGCCAACACTGTAAGCCCTCAGCGCTTGGTATCCGGAGTAAGTATGTTTGCTTTCTTCAGTTGACATACTTTTCCAACGATCTGCTATCTCCTACGCTCGTCTTTTGAATATTTTGAGACTCATAGTTATCGATCTTTTACCTCCAGGAATACAGCCCACTGGTCAGACTCTTGAATCACCTAGTTTATGCCGAAGTTTAAAATGAGAGTAAGTATACTAAAGATTTGGAGTGGAAAAAATGTGTCAAACGTAAATCCCAAAAAGCATGATATACGTGATTTTCCATCACTACCAAATACCTGTAAGACACCTTATTAATATTCATTATATTGGTACGTTAAATCAATATTAAACAGTCGTTTGACAGTTATTTGGTTATCTGATTACAGGTTAGGTTGGTTATACAACGTGTGACAAAAATAAACTAAATACTTAAATTATTGTTGGACAAGTGAGGGCTCTTTTAGTGTAAGGTTAGCAATTTTCCGGTAGAGCGTATTCTTTTTTTTCATAAATTTATTATTGGTATTAAATCAGGCTATCACGACTTATACACATTTCATGAATATTATATAGGTGTGTGTGTTTGCTTTTAATTACACCATCTGCTATAACGGCACATAATTGCTCAAGGTAGTATAACAACGTACGTGTAACAGACAATCATGGTTGAGACAACATTGGAACAATGCGATGTTTTGTTATTGTAGCAATACCTCAGTTTAATACAACACTTTACATTTGTAGACTGCATGCATAGTTACTGTGAATCTTCGTGCCAGTGAATAACACAAGCATTATATAACAGTAACGTTCACAGAAATCAACTCAAAGTATATTAGATTTAGTATTTATAATGTGCTATAATAATATGGACATTGCCGAGTACGGTAAAGGAACACAATTCAGTAGTAGGTAAATATAAATGCTTTTTAGCACCACTATGCAATGCAGTGATATAATCTTGAGGCTCAATAAAATTAGACTTGAAAATGAGTTAACCAACATTTATCTCGTTCAGGAGGCGGGATCCGGTGCTATGTTTGCAACTCGAAGCAGGACTCTCGCTGCCTGGACCCTTTCGTAGGAAATTCTACCGGCTCCGCCCCCATGGACACGGTGGACTGCGAGTACGACAACACGGTGAGGGCTGCCCTGGAGACAGTCGCCAACCTGATGACCAAGCTAGGTCAGGCACCGGCTCGTGACCAACATGACATTCTCGCAGTCGCCTCAGCCCCTCCTGACGGTCCTATTCCCGCCTCGTGTCAGAAGATCGACCTGATAGGTTTGTGCCATTAATAATTCATATTTGTGACATATGATTCGCATATATGGGATATATAATACGTAAATATTTTATGGACATTCATATTATGAAATTATAATATTTAGTTGGTCCTATGGACAATTTTGCAAATTTAAATTGTGGGATAGTTCAATATAAGTTTCACCAAGGCTTTCATAATAATATTTAGAGATAAATATTATATATAGTCTTACGCACCCGCCTTTACTATACTGGAACAGGAAAAAGTCTTAAAAGTGTGTTATAGTCTTGCATACCAACAAACGGTTAATTTGCGTACCGGTATATTTTGAATAAGCTGGCATTTAAAATTATGGTAGTGATAAGTTGAAATAGCTCAGAAACGTTACTTGAAGTGGCATAAGTTTAAAATTCATTGCTCAAGCTTATTTTATTATTTATAAATTCTCGAACTTTTCAATCTTCAAACTATTTAAGAACCCGGTAACCTTTCGTTCGCAGAACTTAGTTACTATGTCAAAAACAAAGTCTCATATTTGTTGCTATCCATTCATCTAGTTTTTCAATGTCATGTTCACAAGTATTCAAAACGCGTTAAAAGTTTTCTGAATAACAAAAAAAAAAAAAAAAAAAACAAACAAACAAACAAATAGAAAATAATGTTTTTCACAATCATTTTTGCTTGTCTTTTCCTCTTCCTTAACGAACATTAGATAGTGTGACAGTAATGTGAATGCTTTTATATATGGAAACTGAATAGAAGATAGTTTGATACTTCCTATGTTCTGCAACGGTCTATACACTATTTACTCAAGAATGTCTTGTAGTTCTAGGCGAGAGAGTTACTGGACGGGGTTGCTCGGTCAACCAGCTGGACAGCTTCAACCCTTGCGATGCCCTCAAGCTAGTAACAACTGCAGACATCAGCCTGGAGTTCTGCGGCATCTGTGACCGCGAAGGCTGCAACGGAGCGACCCTCATCGCCCACGGGTCGGCGTCACTTCTGTCAATTATCCTGGGAGCAGGCTATCTCATCCGCGGCGGCGTCTGAACCAAGTCCACAGTTACTTGTCTCAGATCAGGATAGGTCGATTACTGATAAAGAACTATACATGTAATAACCGCATGAGAGTTCACAGACGGAAGTAGTCACTGGATATTTTTGCCATCTAGCGGATGTTTGCTGAAGTACAAGACTGAAAGAAGACCTACTGCTAGCGCTCGTAGTGGCGGTATTGTGACATGGAGATGAAAAGGGAGCAGCAACTAGCGAGATGGCATAAGTTGTTCCCTTAGTGTCCAACTGTGGGAACAAAATTGGTTCTAACCACTTATTCAGCTAAGTTCATAGTATGAATGGATTATCTGTTCTATTAACCAATGGCTTCAAAGTACATCGCTTTGTATCTAGTGCTGAACTTTAATACGCCTCCTTTACTGAATAGAAATCTACAGTTACATTTCATTTCAAAACAATTCATCTGAGAATATTAACTCGTAATATAAAAACCGAAGAACTTATATGTACTTATTAATGTTGTAAAGAGGTCTTAAGTTTAGTAATCCTCACTAAAATTGATGTATTTTATATAGTATAGCGGGATAGAATTGTACAAAGGCCATGTGAGCTTGTCAGTAGCACTTATATCTTTTTACATTTATACAGAATATAAATACGTCCCTTAAACCATTTGTATATTCGACATTGTATATTATTTAGATAATATACTCCACACATAGTACATACCAAAGAAAGAAATAGAGTAAGCATTCTCATATAAGGGCCAATATAGAAGTACAAGCCTTAAAACACCCCCAAAAGGGTGATATTATTAAACGAATCCCCAAAACTGAAAATTTTTTATTCTTAATATCTCATCATAAACTCGTAGTTTTGGCACACATTAAGTCGGCAGTGTGTTTTTTCTTTTGTCTTTGATATGTAGAAACGGCAAGCTTTTTGGCGCTAGTATTCTATCGCAAATTCATGTAATAAAATTGCGTTGTTGACTCTGTAGAAATTTAGTATATATATTTTACAGAGCTATACCTAAGATACGATTAGTCTAATTTTAGGATGACTCCGAATTTAAACTCCATCAGCATTGTTTCAAGAAGAGGTAGAGTGTACGGTTTAGCCGTGCTCAGATTTTTATGGATAACCTTTCCGAGGTTCACTGACGAAAGAAATTAAAAATGTATTTCTGTGGTCAGTGGTTAAACTGTAAGGCAGATGCAAAATTGCAAGGTCATTCTCACATTCCTTAACTGCCTAAACTGCCATCTTCTCTAAACTGAGGAGTGAATAATGCTCAGATATCATTTCAAGAATAATAAGCATGAGCAATGTTGAAATCTAAATTAAATAAGCTAAAACAAATCTTTGGATGGAATGCACATCTTTTGCTTGCTTGTCTTAGTACAAATATGTGCTGTGTTTTTTGGCACTGGGCTTATTACAAACTTATGTAACAACCTTTTTCATACTACAATATTATATAGTTATAGTTGTAATCACAGTATTGTACACATTTTAACCTAAGTGGATGTTGTACATAATAAAGTTCTTAATACATTAGCGAAATACAAAAATAAACCGTACGCTATTTATTTTAATTCAGAAGTACGTAAATGTAAATTGTTCCTGTACTGTTTATTTTAATAAAGGTAGATAATATTATTAAATACATTTTGGCACATTTTATGGTTTAACATAAGAGCAATTAGTAAAGAGAATAACTATAAATTGGTAGTTAGTTACACAATAATTGAGTACTCTATTTAATAGTCATCCCTCAAAAGGAATTCAGACTGCGGGCCTAAAAGTGTGTAGGGGTCATTAACGTTGTAGTCATGAGGAAATTTGTATTATGTTGTGTATAAGGAAATACAATTATCTTGTTGCCCTCGTACTAAGATTTAAACAAATGCAACATTTATTATTGACAATATTTAAAACCTTTTATGTAATGGCAAACAACGATATATTAAAGGATTTGTTTTTATATAAAAAGAATTATACCTAACGATTTGTGTGTGTGTGTATGTGTGTGTGTGTGTGTGTGTGTGTATGTGTGTGTGTGTGTGTGTGTGTGTGTGTGTGTGTGTGTGTGTGTGTGTGTGTGTGTGTGTGTGTGTTTGGGGGGGGGGGTGAGAGGGGGTCTTTGTAGCCTCCTGATCAGCCACGTGATTACCCCCTATTACTTCTGGTAGAAGGTTTGTGTAGAGGTGATGAGCTAAATAGCTACATCAATAATTTCAGATTGCGTGAAGGCCTGAAGACGTTGAATCCAACATTGTATCCATTTCTTGTTGAATAATGATGGTTTGTTTAATAAAATATTATTTCTTTACTATTACGAGCATGAATTAGAGTTAAGTTAATAGAGATTTATCTTAAATTAGGAACAAGAAATGTCTCAAATAACATATTAGTGGGATATATGCGGCGTTTCTTAAGAATACATTTTTATTGACCTCTGGGTGACCGCCATAGGCTGCTGAGTGGCGGAGGAGACACCACCCCTCTCCAAGATACCCTACTGACCATAAGAAAACTAGTTAAATCCCTTAGGCTTGTAGGCTGAACTAACCGTTAAGATTTTAGATAAAACATGATCAGAAATTTAAAAAAACTATAATAATTCGGCTAATTCCGTGGTAAGAATTTGTTCTTGTACATTGTAAGTGAATTTGTAATGATTGAAAAGTAAGTTTTACCCACCTTAAATATTTCAGAGAACCATACTTTGTAAACGTTTCATAATTCACTGCCATGTATTTGGGAAGGTTCCATACATTCTAAAATACTGCCTATACTTCTAATAGTTTACATAATTTACTAATAAGTTCCATTCTTATTCTTTGACCTATTCTTTACAAAGTTCTCCATCTTTTTTTCAAATTAAAGTAGATGTTACATATTTACTTGTGGATTTGAAATGAGCATTAAACTAACAGAATTTTCTTATAATTAATCGCTAGTGCCTTTTAAAGAATTACCAATAAAATATCAGTGGTTTTAGTTGAATGACACTACATTTTATAACGAAAACAAGATTAGATAGTACAGAATAGTTCAAATGTAATTTAAACCATGTTTGAAGATTCAAGTTATTGTTCTATGCAAATATTACACATCCGGACTATATTAACAAATCTACACTTTACTCCATGACAAGATGTAAATGTCTCCAGAAAAGAGGTTACTCTGGTCATGGTATTACAAGGAAATACCTCCTAGAATCGCAGTATATTGAGAAGTTTCAATGGCTGTACTTGTTGTCTAGTTTCATACCATATTTTCCACATAAATAAGTCTTGTTTAAAATATCTTGAATGTTTTTGATTGTGTGCTTGGTTATTGGAAGAGGGCTCAAACACGCTATTCTGTTAGACTGCAATATATCTTTATAGGAATTTAAACTGGATATAATTTGGAATTGTTAAAAATTATTATTATTATATATAAATGAATAGCAAAATGTGTGACTAAGCGCTAATATTGGAAATGAATGATACTTACCAGTTCGACTAATGATTTTTGTAAAATATTCATTGGAGTTCGAGAAAGGTTTGTATGGAAAGAAAGATTAGAAAAGTTACCTGGAATATTTTTTAATTCAGAACAAATTTTAGTATTTGTTTCATAATGTAAATTTAACTGACACTAAACAGTTGTTAAAACTTTGAGCTAAATATACAGAAACTGGCTGAAATATCTGTATATTAAATTTTATAAAATATTAAGTAGACAGTGGTTGAGTGTAATGCAGACAGTAGATCAGTGAATAATATACGTATATCTTATGCCTATCTCGTAAGCCTTTAGAAAAACTAAATCATTTTAATAAATATCAAATATCTATAGTGTTGAAGCAGGGTTGAAATCAGTAGAAAAACTACATTTACGCAGAAATATGAATATGAGACACACAAGTGGAAAATGGCAAATAAACGATTCTTCATAAACAAAAACCACAATAGGGGTAAATGAGGTTTCAACCCGTAGAAGAACTATATTTTTATGTTTTTTTTTTTATCTTCCAGATGGCTTAAATTGATAAAATACATTTGACTTATGTTCTCAACAAACAAAATAAAGAATTTTCAACTTCTCCCCCCCCCCACACCAAAGGGATTTAAAACGTAAGCCCCGAGACGAACTATGCTTTGCTTTTAAACTTCCAGCTGTCTTCTGAATATGTAATTTTAAACTTATATTACACGAATTGTGCTTTCAAAAATACCATTAGAAATACCTAGACCGTAAGTAAATTACAATAGCGAAAAGTAGTCACTTTGGCGGAACTATACAATAACACCAACGTGTGTTAAAACTTTCTTGATTGTGACAACAAGACAAACGCTTCTATGGTACGGGAAATATCTTAGATCGAAAGTAAAATAAAATGGCAGGAAATAGACGCTTTCAACCGAAATTGACTATTCAGACCAACGTGAAGCATATGTATATGTATATGTATGGACATCAAGGCAAATCTTACCATGGCACCAGAAATATATTAGACCACAAGTAAATTATGACAGTAAACATACGCTTTTTGATCGAAGGGGCTGTCAGATATGTATGTGTGTATGTATGTATGTACATGTTTCTTGGTCAGAGCAACGATGCAAACGCTTTCACGTTTTCGAAAATCTCTGATCACAAGTAGATTACAGTTACAGGAAAGAGCAGATTTTTACCGAGTAGGATTTCAGACTTTTTGTATACATTTTGTTGATTTGGGCAACATTGCTTGTACGGCACTGAAGACAGCTAAGATTGATAACTGCTAGTTTACAAAAGGGACATAACTACCAGCTGATGCGACAACGCTTCGCAGTAATTTGGTTATTATATGATTAATATACAGAGTGAGTTTTATGTCCTGGCACACCTGGATATAATTTAAACGGACCGAGATATATATATGTGAAACCTTGACCCTACCTATTATAACAGATTTTTTAATTTTTCAAGTTGTTGAAAATTTTGCCCCCCTTTTCTAAAGGGGGGTAAAGGGGGGCAACTAAAAATTTTCAAATACAAACCCATATCATGTGACCCCTCATTTTAAAGCGAATAAAAAAAAGAAATCCGATAATGCAAACTAGAGGTCTCTAAGTTTATTTTAACAGATTTTATGACAAATTTACAATTGAGTAAAGGGGGGCAACTATCACATTTTCAAATACAAACCCCTATCATGTCTCAAGTTTTTACACACGTCTAGCACACTGTCAAACAGCCGAAGGTGAACAGTTTGAACACCTGCTACATTAAAACAGGTAACTGTTTTTAGAATTTGCGTTAGTGTTGACTCATGTTACGATGACTCATAAACAGGACAAGACAGTTACTGATTTTGTTATTGTAAATTTGTCATAAAATCTGTTAAAATAAACGTAGAGACCTCTAGTTTGGATTATTGGATTTATTTTTTTATTCCATTTAAAATGAGGGGTCACATGATAGGGGTTTGTATTTGAAAATGTTTAGTTGCCCCCCTTTACTTCCCTTTAGAAAAGGGGGGCAAAATTTTCAACAATTTGAAAAATTAAAAAAAAAATGTTATAATAGGTAGGGTCAAGGTTTCACATAGAAATCTCGGGCCGTTTAAATTATATCCAGGTGTGCCAGGACATAAAACTCACTCTGTATGTACGAATTATGCATTATTATGAGTTGTATTAAATTCTGACAATTAATAATCAGTAAATAATAACAAAATTCTCTATTGCTTACATGAATATGGATTAAATTTAACAAGCAGATATAAAAATGTTGATTCTTATTCCAAACAAACATGGCATTTTAACTATTAAATATTATTATTAATAATTAATAATAATAATATTCATAATAATTGTTATTAGTACATTAGATTATATTAATAATAATAATCATTATTATTATTATTTACAGTATTTTTAGTAAATGATATAAATAAAGTAGATGGTTTATCAACACGTGAGCATGCATCATATAATTTACCATGAGAGAAACATATTTTCAAAATCTAAGCCGCAAACGGACATTGTCTGGCCTTGAGATTTGTTAATGGTCAACGCGAAGGCTAATCGAACAGATATTTGCAGCTTTTTGAATTATATTGTGATGTCTAAATGTATCATTAGGATACGTGGCAAGTCAATTTGTCTTTTAAATCTTCCAGTCAAAATGGTTGCTTATCTGAATATTTTCTAACTCTATGAAAGGATTTAATGTTTCAAAATTATAAACGCTTATTGACGCAGATGTTCTTTGGAATACAATCTATTATACGGTACTATCAGTATAATAATCGTAATGTATTAAAGATGTAACAAGCTGAGGCAATGAACTGGTAATTTTGCTCATAATATCTTCCTGGGACACCAAGATCATGAAGTGCACAATGGAGAGAATGAACCAAAACGATGTCATTGCTCAGAAGTCATAAGCACAAACAACGTATCTTACACGTACCCAAGGTTGGTGGGGGACCCACCTTGACACGTACCGGCGAAGGTGGAAAACTGACGCTACTCTCTTAGTGGCAATCCATCGCAACAATTTTAGTTTTTAAGGGTATTTTTATGTATTAGAGTTTTCCATACTTAAAAAAGATGGTTGATTTCAATCCTCGAAATGTATATACGTTTCATAACATACAACGATGGCAAAGGTCCAAAATCAAATAGTCTTAGATCTGAGGCCTATGTAATAATGATAACTATAATAATAATAACAATAAACATCATCATTAAGTTTTCAGTTTAAACCACGTCAAAAACATTACCAAACCAATAGATTAATTTCATTGGAAGTTTTAAGATGAGTGAACTGGAAACCATAAATGTTGGACTTACTTTTTTTTAAGAGAAAACGAAATACCATGTTCATAACTAAAAGTTCATAATTATGTTACGAGAATTAAATAATGCTAATAGATCGAAAGGTTTGCATTCTATTACCAAATATTAAATAGTATTAGTTGATTGAAAGATTGATCGACTAAAGTCAGCTAAAATTGATGTAGAATATTTACAATTGAGATAAGCTGACAAATTAGCTGGAAGTATTCCTGTGTCTCAGGTCCCTCAGGTACTATTAATCTAAGACTGCAACTTGTATTGTTATAGGATGATTACATTGAAAAAAGAATTGTTATCAAAGAAATAATAGTTACTGACTATAGCAGTTATATATGTAGCACAGATTTTTAGGGAAGATCAGAATCGCATACATTTAAATACCATTTATGTTTCAACAACAGCAATTGTTTTTTTAGCTCTGTTATAATATTCTTACACATACGCATACTCAAATAAGAGACTCATTTACGAAAACAGCTTATCGTTGAAAATTGGCTAATTATGTTTTTAATATGTTAACCCAGTTATTACACGGCCCAACGTGTATTTATGTTTGTTATTTAAACGAAGCACTGTAAAGGAACTGTTTTGCATGCCTAGCGCATAAAACAACAGTTTTAGCTGCAATTGCAACACAGGACTCATGTTGATATAAGCAGGGTTACACCTAAAGTACTAGACTATAGTACTACTGTTTGATTCTTATTACTCTATTTTACCTGTATAAATACTTACGTACGTTATCTTTACACACGTATTGTACTGCATACTTGTAATGTTGGTTTGTATCTCTACATAAATTTGCATATAATACATAAACGTGGTAATAGAAGAGTTTTAATAAAGTTCTCAGGGAAATACGTGTTACCTTTAAGTATTGCCATAAGATTAATACTAATATAAGTAGAGTGTTACTCCTACAGTACTAGAAATAGCAGGTAGAATAGCCAAGTAGAATGGTACAACAGGAAACAACACAAAGTCATATTATAATGTAACACAAGAATAAAAGAATGCTTTAAAATATACCGTACCCAGATCACACCCTATAAGGTATCCTAGACAAGACAGGAAATACGTAATATGTAAACTTATCATTAGGGGATAAGTTTAACTTATCCCCTAAACTTAACAGCTAAACTTAACATTACTAGGTCAGGGAATATACGGTAGTAAGTTAACTGTTCCAAAAACAGTAATATACTTTAATAGTTATTTTTTTACAATCTTTCCAAACACTTACGTACTTGTGTACGTGGCATTAGAAACAGTTATTCATGCACAAGGCAAGTACCAAACCGTGCTTGTTTTTTAATTATACCATAGAGCTAATTTGGACATCAGCATAGTGTTACTCCTACAGTACTTGATTTTATTACTATGTATATATATATATATATATATAATATATATATATATAATATATATACACTTTTGCATGCCTAGGGAAAGGACCATACAGTGTCAGTTTTAATTAAACCAGACTAATGTTTACGTGATCAGACCCTTCTTAGTACTGTGCGTGACAAAGCTCATGCGCGTTAGTTTCTTGCTGTACTATTTTGAACAATACTCTCGGTAAGTCACAGAATAGACTCGGGCTATTGCTCATTCCTTAGTTGAAGGCGTTATGGACGGTGAACTAATATAACGGTCATCTAATATCTTTTTCGTCCGTAAATCTTCAGCTTGTGAGCTACATTGACGCTGTGAAGTCGCCTCTCCATAGTGTAATCATGCCATCAACGGCAGAGAGGGTCTGATGGAGAGACACGAGTGTTGTTGAGACCGTCGCGCGTCGGCGAGTCCAACACGTCGTCGTCTCAGTTTATGGTTAAGCGAAATCATGTTTTCATTCTGTAAGTTTGTTTAGAGCTAAACTAAATGCCATCTCGTGTGAAATATTAAATGAACGCTCACCCTCTGGCTCTGTACAAAATAATGGCTTTTAATGAAAATGATATAACTTAGAGTATACTTCACCTAAATACTCAGATTGTAAATAATGAAATTTAAGAAATCGAAATATTGTGCGATGACGTAAGACCGGATGTGTTAGTAATACCTGAGCACTCGTTTACTACCGAGTCACTGTATGTATTTACATCTAGAAATTATTTTTTACGAAATTCTATCAGCAGAAATAAAATTAAAGGTGTAGGTATCGCTCTATTTCTAAAACGATCATTGAAATTCGAATCTATTAATTTAAAATCCAGCCCTAACAAGGACAAGGTTCTGGATTAAAATTAATCACTGCAGTTAAATATTCGTACAAAAGAATTTATAGTTTATACCGGTCTCCCACAGGAAATGCAGAAAGGTTTCTTGATAAATTGCAAATCTTTATTAAGCTTATAAATAAATTAAAATAAGATATTTATCCTCGGTGTTGATTTTAACATCGATATACTGAATAGAAAACAATACTGTACACATATATTTCCTGACCCCTTAAAAAGTATTGGTATGACATGGTCTGCCAACTCGCCAACACAGGTTACAGCTAAAATACTATTACAGAATATTGGAAGATTAAATTAGAAAATAGTGCACTTTATGGACATACTAAAAGTTTACTTTTTTGATAGGCCTGCAGCAATGACATCAATATCACAAACTTATCTAGCCAAATTTGACTGGGTTAAAATTCTAAAATAACTTCAAATCTCTGTAAACCAACCTAAACCAACGTAAACTAAATATTAACATCAAATTTAATGAATTATGTGATGAAGTAGGCTTTTGGTAGTTGTGGCCGGCAAGACGTCATTAATGTCTGATTGCTAAAACCTAAACAAACGTCAATAATGTCTAAACTTACCTAAACTAACTATTAACATACAGTGCTCCCCCGAGGAGGGTTCATTTCTGACTGGTTTATATCTTCCTGTTGAACCCACGCTGGGTATAGCAAAAACCGATGCGTCACTTAAATCTAGCAACCTTATAGATGCACATCTCTAACCGCAAATGTCGAGATGTTGGGGTGCAAGAGTAATTCGATAAACATCTACTGTATATTGTCTACTGCGAGTGATGACTGTTATAGTTGGTGGAATTCGTTCCCTAAGAGTCAAAGGTTCTTGCTAGCCTAGACATAAGAGCGTGCCCCCATGCCTGCTTTAACTGGAGAGGCTGGTTCAGAGCTAAGCTTCCCCTTCTTCCGAGGGAACATGACTTGAGATTATTGTCCTAAACTCTCCTTCATGGATTTCAACAGGAGGCTGACCCTATCCGCAACCATACCCATCCAGAATATCCTGTCACTCTGTAAGTAGCGCAAAGGTACTTATAGGACTATGTGAAGTTTTCTAAGCTTATTGTCCTAAGGGAACAACACAAAAACGACTAACATTAAAAAATAACGTGACGTCAAAATGTGCAGGCTAGTAGTTTGAAGTTGGCTTGCAAGAATGACGTTATCAGTATCTCAAAGCTTAAATTTAAACATACGTCGATATTGTTTAAATTTAAACCAACGATTGACAAGATTAATCGTGAAGGCCTGTATTTGCAGATCAACTTCGTAGACATTTTTTCGTATTTATGCTTCTATATCTGTTTATTGTTAATTTTTGTTCTGCAAATAACTACTGAAGTACTTTCCCTTTTTCCACTCAAGGCACTAGTGGCAACTAACTACCATTGCATCAGCCAGCTCTAAAAATGGTTTACTTCCTTCTGGTTTGTCACTAAATTGTGTACAGTGTATTTCTGTTACTTTATTCAGTTTATAAGTGATTTTAAAGATATGCCTGATTAGGTATATAGTTCACTATATAGCCTGAATCTTTTAGAGAGCTCCACGTGTTTAGCGATACTTGCGGTGGTGAGGGAGGGTGCAAATTAAAAACCATACTTAACGAGATTACTAGTAGCTTTAATAATATGTTCCAGTACTATTCAATACGAGGGCATAGTTTTTTGCATGTATACACATACATGGTTTTATAAGAAAATATGATGGGACAATCCCTTTTTCATAAGAATGACTTTACTTGCTTGTAAATAATTTCAACAGATAATTGGAGCATTGCTTAATTCACACAGACAACCATTAATGACACAGTCTCTGAATAATCTGGGCCACCTCCTCCTCATCCACAAGCGTCATTCCAACCCAACATGGAAGAAACGGACGCTCTACCACTTCGGTGGTCGAGTCTCACTGAGAGGGAGTAAGAAAGATATATACATTCTACTAATTCAGCTACATTAGAGCAAAAATCGGAAAAATTAAAAACAAAACATTTTAGTCACTTATAATTTATAATACCACTTTGTATGCAAATTACATTCTTTACTGCGTTCAGCCCAAGGCATCTATATCATTCAAACTTACGTTTAAACACCAAAATCATGAATCTTCACGTGAGGTTGAGAGTCTTAACACTGTGTACTTTAAATAGTCCAGTACTGTTGTACATTACTTTCAGCCCCAGACACTGGTGTTACTCTACAGTGAATGTAAACATCATGAATGTTACTCTTCTCGTGGGGCTGTGGTTGCTAACATTGTGTACTTAAGCTAGTCCAGTATTGTTATACAGAGTGTTCACAAAAGGTGTCACAATCTTCTGTAGTTGATAGTACCCATCGTTTTAAATGTAAAATGTCATAAACACAGGTCGATAAGTGGGGTAAATATTCTCGTTTACCCACTAGTCGCCATTTTGGATTTTTTATAAAAATATTATTATCTATAAAACTAGTAAAGCTGAAGAAATCAAATTTGGCACATAGGTTTGAATAGATAAGAAAAACTTTTTTTAAACTAATTTTGTTTTTTTATCCTAACAAAATGACGTCTGTCGAAAATTTTAAAATAAAATAACACAAAAAACCCGTTATAGTTACAACACATTTACTAGGCACCAACTATTTGAGCGATTTTATTGTAATTCCGCCAGTACTTGTTTAAACGAAATCCGTCAATCACGTTCAGCTCTACGCTATATTAGTGTTCTGCAGTAAGTCAAAACTTAATAATCATGAATCTTCACGTGGGGCTGAGATTATTAAGTATCTCTGTAATCCAAATAAAAGAATTTTCATAATTTAAAGCTTATGGTGAATATTAGCTTACATAATATTTTGATAATAAAGTAAAATGTATTTTGTTTTAGGACCAAAACATGTTTAAACAGAGCCTAAAACCCAAATAAGAATTTTTGAACAAGCCACATTTCTTTGGTATCTACCGCATTTAATGCATACAAGAATAATAGACTAGTTCATAAAAACATTATTGTCAGAGTTACTTTTCCACATTAACGATCGGGCCATATGGTTTTACATAAATTACGCACACATGATATAATCATATTTTGAATGTAAACAGTTCTTTTAGTGCGTGCTTTAGTGGTTATGTCATGTTTGTTAATTATTTTTGTTTTAGTTTATCTCTTTTTGGTTATAACATCAATAGCAGTCGTAGGTGTTCAAAAAACAGTTTAGGAAATGTAAATGAATTTATTTGTTCTGTTTGTGGTATGGTACGTTGTTATTATACCTCACGCGAACTCAGTGCCTAGGTGAGTGCGATTTAGATTCTTAATTAATTGTTACTTACTGTACTTTTACTGAATCGGGACGATTCTACACTGAGTATTCATTTTGGGAAGTGGTATATTTCGGGAATATTTCTTCTCCTTTAAAGTGCTTATAAAGGGTGAATTAAAAAATTGTTACCTCAAGGAATGACGCGCCCTACTCACAATTTTGAAATAGCAAACTCTCCTTTAGCTTGGAGGCTTTGGAAGGTTTATATCTTAAAACTGAGTGCATTTTCGTATGGATAATACAAAAATGCACTCAGTTTTAAGATACATTTATAAACCTTCTTTTGAGGTCGTTTTTATCACAAAACGTGTAAAACATTGTATAAGTATTTACATTGTCGTGTGAATATTATGATTACATGACATAAAATTAAAATAATAGGTTCCATTTTCTTACGAGAGCTAACACAGTGCGTTTGTTACGTCTATCGAATATTGTATTGTAAGACTAGGCTACTATTGAAGATTGTGAGTTGCAGAAAAGCTCAAATAGTTTTATTTATAAATAGTAAATTTCATCGGATTTCTGTCAAATAACCTCATCGACCTCAAAATAAACAAATACATTTGCCTTAATGTAATAAAATTAAACATAAAAACTGCTATGATTAGTAAAATTAGTTACAACCTAATAGTATTATCTATTCTATGTCCATATCTCGGGTATACTGTATTTTTAAAATCATGGCCTAGACAACAATTAATTTCCTTCCAGCCTCATCCGGTAGTTTATGTAATATTAAAATTTTGATTGTAAAAAATGTCGTAGATTTCATCCTCTCGCCTAATCTCTTACGGTTTTTGATAATGAAAGTATTCAGAGTTGACATTTAGTACCATAATGGCCTAGTATAACTAGTAGAAATATGATGTTGCTCAGTTATCGGGATGACAATCTTTTATAATTTATGTATCATTCTGACAACATGACAATGAAGTACACAAATATTATCAACTAGATTGTCGGTTAATTGTAGACTTTAAAACAAAGTAAGTAGTTCGCTATAAAAAATGAATGCATAAGGCATAGGCTCCAAGAAGGCCAGTAAAACCAGACACAGTTATTATTTTCAATAATAATCTGTTAATCTACATAAACATTTCTAAATCCGAGATGTTTCTAATGTTAAAGTTAAGGAATACTCGTATAGAGGCAAAGGCGACCCTAATAATTATTATAGTATAGACCACAACCATTCAGAGAATAGGTTGTTCCAGAGGTGATATAGTCTGCACAACATTACTTGAGTCAAGTATTTCAGTGCTTGTAAGTCTTTAAATACCAGGTTTTATAAGCTGAAACGGAAATCTAACTAAATCTTGAGGCCGGCAAGCAAAACGTTTCACTTTATGTCTAACATCTGGCTTAGTTTACAATAGAATCGAATATGATAATCAGTCAAATATTCACATTTGTTAGAAGAAACTACATCAAGAATATCAAAATATTTATACCAAAGGCACTATATCCATTTTCAGTGAATATTTTCATGTTTGACTTCAGCTGTTACATTAAGATGTAGCAAGTTATTAGCCGAAGCATAATTGTTCCCAGCGTATTTTTCTATTGTACTTCTTTATGTCACAACTAGCATGACGAAGACTGCAGATATGTTCATGTGGCATAGTGTCCGTGCATGTATCATGTTTCTAAACGTTTAAGACTGGCTGTAGCCACAAAAATGTCGTGCCTCTCACGTACACCCTCATACACATAACACCCCTCAGGCACACTGGAGCCTGGATGGTCGCATACATGCTGATAAGCTAAGGTTGGAATGGTATGGATACGTCGGCCCTCTTCCTGCTACGTGTCTATATTCAAAACAAAAGGAAGTATTAACGAAAATGAGTAGCTTGATCTAAGAGTTAAACCT
Source organism: Homalodisca vitripennis (assembly GCF_021130785.1). Lineage (NCBI taxonomy): Eukaryota > Metazoa > Arthropoda > Insecta > Hemiptera > Cicadellidae > Homalodisca > Homalodisca vitripennis. Next base: position 79,923,976 of record NC_060211.1, read on the forward strand.
GCCATTGGATATAATGTTCGTTGTGCATCCAGTATGAATAAGTATGGTTATTTCAAGAGTTATACTTATTTTAACCTGCAAAGTTATTTTTAGCTTTGTTTTTTTATTTAGTTTTTGATTAATCACAGAGTTATGGAAGTATATAGTATAATAAATAAAACAAGCTTGTCCAGAACATAATAATAATATAACTATCACTTCACAAGAAACATTGAGTGCTATAGATACGTCGGTTCTTCCCTCTGCTGGTTGATATTCAAACTAAAGAATGTATCGACTGAAATTGGGCAGTTTTATCTTAAGAGTTACAGTTTCCAAATTGACAAGGATGAGAAGGTAGGGATGTTGGCATAACAACCTCTTGAGTTGTGTTGCCAGGTGATGGTATGTGCGAGGTAGCTTCAGGAGATACCTCAGCAGGAAGAGGTAGGTTAGAAATAGCTTCAGGAACTGTGACATTGGATTTATATTTTTATGTAACTTGAGTCGCACGTTCGTTGTGCATCCAGTATGAATAAGCATGGTTATTCCAAGAGTTATATTTATTTACCTTCCAAAGTTATTTTTAGCTTTGTTCTTTACATAGTTTCTTGATCAATCACAGAGTTATGGGAGTATATGGTATAATAAATTAAACAAACTTATCCAGAATATAACCAAATAATGGTATTATAGTTATCAATTCACAATACATATTAAAAAGAGTAAAATAAAAATAATTTTAAAATTAGGTCATTACCATAAGATTAAAATTCCTTGTATAACTAAAAAAGATTCAATACGGTAGCGCTACCTGTCCTTTCCGACTAGAACCAGTTTTAACGAACAATTTCTACCACATAATACAATGGTTAAAAATTTTATTATCTTAAAAGTCGAAGGATAACGTAACTGTGAATGTCACAAAATAAGCAAGAATTCGTCTTTTAAAAATTTCAATTTTCAAAATATAAAGTATAGCCTAAACATTATAAATATGCTTTGGTTGGTTTATTTGTCACTGTAAAATTAATTAAAAATATAATATCTTTGGATTTGGTATGTATAAATAATAGAATAACGTATCTACTAAATACCAACAACAAGATATAAATAAATAACAAAACAAGTTGGATTTCCTTTTGAAAAATTACCAAGAATGTATGGAAGAAGGATTTAAAAAAGGTGAAGTAAAAGAATAATAAAATAATTTAGTACAACTGGAGATTAAAATAATTTAAGAATAAATAATATTTTGTGTTGAAAATACTTTGTAAACATATGTAGACCTAGTTCACCTCTGAACTCGAGGAAGGTTATGAGTTTTTTCACAGAGAGTGATTATTTTGCTAGTTATAGGTAATTCTTTTCACTAAAAATAATTAAATACCATTGCAAAATTAAATAAAAGGTCCCATTACAATAACATAAATTGTAATAAAACTAGTAAATTGAGCATAATATTGATGTAAAGAAAAAATATATAACAAATTATAATTACAGATAAGGTTGAAATAGTTAATGTGTAGGCAGTTCACTCTTTTAGACTGAGTAAATCAAATGATATGTATATTAAGAAATAATAGATTCGTCAAATGAGCATTCCGATTGAATCTTGGTCTTTTAAATTATAATAGGCTGGTAATAAATTAGCATTAAAACTAAAAATATTAAAAATAAAACACGTAAAACCTGTAGTAGATCAGATACAGGTTTAACGGCTTGGAGTAGAAATCCCTCATCAATTCAAAGTCTTTTCTGCCATTCTGGTAGTTTTTTTATATGTCAAAAAGGGATTAAAAATAAGTGGTCAATTTTACTGAGTTAAAGTTTGAACAACACTATAAAGACACTGTTAGATGGGGATTTTACTGAGAAAGTGCCATAAAAGTATATTTAACAATTAGTTGGAAAATAGGGTTTTCCTAACGCGAGTCATATTTAAATTGTGGGTCGTGAAACGAGCACTTATGCGAGTAGTAGAGCTATACATTTTTTCGCGAGTTTTGAACATTGGTTGTTTTACTGTACCACATCATTAAATAAATAATAGTAATCATGATTATTGTTCATTGTGTATTGTACATTCCATGCATAAACATAGTAACTAGCAAGAAATTGATTTAACCTCAATTGTGTCAAGACTTTGTTCGTTGTTTGGAACACAGTAAATTTACGATTTTTTCATTAAAAACTGTTGGATTCAATAACACAATGGAACTGACAGCTGATTTTTCAGACTAGTGAGAGTATATTATATAACCACTAGTGTATTTATCACTATAAAGCTCAGATCTGTAAGAGGAATCAGTTTAATGAAACAGCTGGCACTTACTAGTAAAAAAAAGAATCATAAAACTAGCACTGCTGTATATAAAAGTATAGAAGTTAAGAAATAAATTTAATATTTTGTGCATATTATTGTCCATTTAATTGGACTGTCACATTAATATGGTAATATAAATATCATATTTCTATTATGGCGATGTTACAATAATTGGTTGAGATAAGAAACATATTTTCGATAAATAACGATTAGACTATTTTTAAATTTGTGATGTGATATTAATGTTTGATTTAAATACACGCTTGAAATACTCATTTAATTAGTATTAGAATATTGGTATATATAATTATGTGGCATGATTAATATAGAGGTAGTGGTAAAATATAATGACTGAAATCAATAAAATTTCATAATTACTGGAAATCTGATATTTTTACTATAAACCTCCACAATTGCGTCAATATTTGTGTTGTAACTGTTTCAGCTACGTTTACAGTACAAGCTTTTGTCTGATAGTAAAAATTGCTTGTCCAAACAACCGAAAAGCTCTCGCGAACATGTCGATACTAGTATCGGACAGCCATTCGTGAGTAGAGCAGTGTCGGGCAATTGTTCGTGAGTAGAGCAGTGTCGGACAGTGTTGTTCGTGAGATCACTGCCGGACAGCCGTTCGTGAGTAGAGCAGTGTCGGGCAGTTGTTCGTGAGTAGCGCAGTGTCGGACAATGTTATTCGTGAGTAGAGCAGTGTCGGGCAGTTGTTCGTGAGTAGAACAGTGTCGGGCAGTTGTTCATGAGTAGAACAGTGTCGGGCAGCCGTTCGTGAGTAGAGCAGTGTCGGGCAGTTGTTAGAGGGTAGAGCAGTTTTGGGCAGTTGTTCGTGAGTAGCGCAGTGTCGGACAATGTTGTTCGTGAGTAGAGCAGTGTCGGGCAGTTGTTCGTGAGTAGAACAGTGTCGGGCAGCCGTTCGTGAGTAGAGCAGTGTCGGTCAGTTGTTAGAGTGTAGAGCAGTGTCGGACAGTTGTTCGTGAGGAGGTCACTGCCGGGCAGCCGTTCGTGAGGACACCAGTGTCGGAGAGTTATTAGTAAGAATTTCAAAGCTATGACAACATCAAATTTTCAATTCTATGGACAGGCGAGATATCGTTGTATTTTGCATTGACTCCGCACCAACCAGTGATGGGGATGTCACCTGTACTTATAAAAAAATTCTCTCGATTATGTTGCTTAACCTTGTTCACATTATTCACATTAGGCGATAGCGGCCTCGCAAGTTCTCTCACAACTTTAATCGCCAGTGTAAACGTAACTAACAGTACTTTCTGGAACACATACAGATATCCAAACCTCGATATGAGTTTGTATACATGTATAACACAATCTCTCTAAGTTTGTATAAACCGTTGCTACAAACAGTCGGCATAAATAGTTTAAGCTCATTGTTTTATCACTTTTCCTTGTATTAAAAATGTTTTAAAGTTGTTTGTGATTTCAGGCACCAATTAAAACTACACCGAGCTACAAAATTACAAAATTCACAAGAAAATTCTCATGATCCAATAGCTTTGGAAATATTAGAAAGAAAACTTGCACAACCAAACAAAAGATATCCGAAGAATTTTTTTAACAGACAAAGACGAACAAAACATCTGGAATCAACCCTTTCGACATGTTCCACAATAGCAAAGATTTCGGTAAAAAACGTTTTTCGTGCATTGAACAGAGATAGATCGACATTTGAAAGTTGTTTTGTATCGTTCGGAGATCAAAGTCCTCTTTGCCGTACCAAAGAACAACAAGCTTTAAGAAAACCAAGACATTCACAAATATCATTCATTCACAAAAAAATATATAGATTCTGAAGAAGATACCTCAAGTAACGAAGATTTTTTTGGACTTTTCAAAACGTCTAGTATGGCACCAACAGACATATCTTCGAAATTTCCGATCCACAAAAGAACTGCTCCATCGGTTAGTGTACCAGATACTAAATCTTATTCACTGTTGCCATCAGCTGAGAATGCCACTACCGGTCCTCATCCATTATCAGAATTTTTTATACCAAACCAAACAACTAAAGAACTAGTAATGATGACTGAAAAGATTAAAACTACAGTCGAAAATATTAAACAATCTTCCACAACAGCACAAGCGACGGAAGAAGGTGCCAATTTGACTACACCGCAAATGATCTCTCATATACCATATAACAATTATACTGTAAAAGAAGATATAAAAATTGTTCCAATAAGCGCTACAACAACATTTCAAATTTCTTCTCAAATGATGCAGTCAAATCCCACTTCGGTTCAGGAGAACCAGAAAATATCTGCTAATCCGCAAATTAATCCTAACATGCTATATCTTGATGGACCTGCTGCGAAGTTCGAAAATCAGAACCGTCTGTTGCAATTAGAGGAGAACGATGAAGATAAACACGAAGAAGAAGGGCAAAGTACAGAAGAAGCGGAAGGTGAAGAAACTGAAGATACGGAAGAAACAACGAAAGGCAAATTAAAATACAAAGAACGTAACAACATAAAAGAACATTCAGTTTTAGACTCTTTAGAAAGTTATAGTAGAGAAGAATGTGAAAGAGACCACCAGAAAACGTGCGTTTGTTCTTTTGAGAGCGTGAAAACCGACTTTATCAGAATATTTTCTATAGTGAAATCTACGAAATCGGCAATGGATGAAATCTCCCATTTTGATTGTAGACACTTCGTTCCGATTCTTGATCAGTTTGTCCTCTCTTCTAACGCCAAACCCAGTGTACTATCAGGGAACCATAAACCAATGACTGTTGACAGTGAGAAAGGACCAAAGGAAATTGAAGAGAAGTCGATGGATGTGTTTGTTTCACAGAGTGTGTCAGAAGAAGGTTAGTAATGTAAGTTAGCTTTATATTTCATATCACTCTTATATTATGACATAAAATATTTTATGAAGTTTTAACTAATAACCTGAGTACGTGCTATTATATTCTCCTACATAATACAACGGCATACAATTTTTGTACATAAATAATACTTTTTTAAATAATATGTAGGATACAAACTTAATTTCTGAAACATAAACTGCATATATTGGGCCACTATAATTTGGAGATTTCTCCATAGAATAGAGCTACGAACAACTTGCCTTAATTACACTTTGAACTATTCAACTTGTAAAAATCAAACACAGCAAATAAATTTAGGTACTAAGTTTTCGTTATTGAACTTTCTTCACCTCCTCGAAGAAACGTATCTAAAGGCATATCGAAAAATTTAAATCTAAGCATATAAATAGTTAAGTAATAACTTGCACGTAAGTATGACACTAGTGATGGTGAAGTAGAGCACAAATTGGCAACACTTTAACATGTGTCTATGTAAAAAATGTATATAAAGCAAAGGTGTTAAATTAATATATGGAACTAATATTTAATACTAAACACAGTCACAAAGAACTTACCACTTTCGTTAAATATAGAAAATGTATTTAATACAATCAGTGAATTGTAGATAAAATAAAAAAATGATTTGAAGTGTAAAATTTGTAAATATAGTAATTTTTCAATTTTATTAAAACACAAATATTATCGGCTTTATTAACATCTAATCCACATTATGTGAAAATCAATTCTTATGCTTGGGGGTTCCACATTTCACTAACCTGCTGCTAAACCAAAAATATATTTAAAAAGTTCTGATTATTTGGATTTTTTGTAACTGATCCTGGCAACCTACTTTGGTTCCTTTGCAGGGAAAAATTTATCACAAGTTATTGACAGAAGATTTATTACAATTGCAATGAAACATGTGGAAACTACATGTCTAATTGTAACAGACTACATAATGTCAATGTATGCTTTCTCCATGGTGTGTGTCAACATAAAAAGACAAGATTTTAATAGCTTACCACAGAACGGAAAAGAGAGAAACGTTTAGGTAAGGTTGTGTAATAATTAATTTCGTTACCGTTTCAGATGATTTGACGCATGTGTTTGTTAACACCGATGTTGAGATACCGTGCTTCCCTACAAGTGATATCCATCTGTCTCCCAGTGAAGCAGATCACGTGTCTTACAAATGGACATTCGGGCAACAAGAAAGCTATTACAGGTAACACAGGTTGTTGTAACATAATTCATTTGACGAATTAATAATTGTATGTTAAAAATTAGAGTCGGTGGATTAAATGAAATTTTTGGAAACCATTCGGAAACAGCTGTTTGAAAATGTAGTAAAGTTTCAGTTACAATAACTTAAAATCACGGATATCGAATCTCTAAAAGCCCAATCGATGATCAGGAGGATGTTCAAAATTCAAGTTGACTGTAAAGTAAATCGTTGATCGGAGTCCATTAGTGTTTACACTAGTGAAGTATGGTTTGTCTGATCATTATACTAATTAATTGTTAGAATTGTTCTACGATCTTCCAGCCCTAATTATCTTCCGATAGTCGGTTTTAATAGGACGAGCGATGTTTTCTTTCTTCCTGCGACAGGATTAGTAACTTGTACTTAAATACTCTAAGGGTTATTTACACTTCATATTTGGAAACACAAATATTATAAGTTACTACTGAATTACGAACTGATTAAAATTATATGATCTAAATTATTATAAGTTATTTTTATTAAAATAAAGTGTCTTTAATTTTCAGCACTGAGCACATGATTACGACGTACAATAGTTTTATGGTATTTGTATATCAGTATATTTATTCCATCAAACTTCACCATTTGATTTGTTCAATTAAAGTAAGTAAGAAAAATGTTATATACAGTATATTTCCGTCTTGCTTAGTTTTCAGTCAGTATGTGATCTTTAGGGAAGACTATATTTTTAAATTGAGTAAATTTATAGAGTTCAAACTTTTCAAAATGTATAAACTAACAAAGACCTCCATTGAAAACAGTTTTAGAAAAATAGCAAAATGGAGGTCATGCAAAATGTAAAAAAGTTATTGCTCAAAAATAAAGAAAGGATTATAAGAGAAAAGCCTGGGTTATTTTTAGATTAAAATTTTGATACAAAATGTATTTTGTTTTGGTATTATATATAAAAACTGTACCAGATGCCATATCTCACTAAAAATACATTTATTGAGTTATTAATGTTGCTTAACTGCTAATTGATCAATTTATTATTCATTAACTGACGGGATAACTGGTTCAATTGTTTATTTTGTACAATGTACAGTTTTTTGGTGCAGTACATTTTGATTTGCCGAATTGATCTTTAAATTTTGTTTTACTTGTTTAAGTATTGTAACCAAATACAGTAACTGGTTTTATAATTAAATTACCTAAATAAAATGTGTTAACAGTAACTATTTTAGTATATGCCGTTTATAACATATTTTTTAGGTTTTTAAGGAGCCGTTATTTTAAAAATAATATTATTATTTCTTTATGTAATTATAGCTTTTAGTTATAAAGCTATATAATGCAATCAACTTATTACAGCTATTCTCAAATAAAGAAATAGTTAAGTGAGAAAAATAAAAATTAGATTTTTGGATAATTATATAAGTTTTTTATGTGATATTTGGAGTTGTTTCGGTCCAAGAATAATACTTAAAAAGGTTGGTAAAGACATCTGGGACACATATTTTATACTTGTATGTTCTTAACTCCATATTACATGGTTATCTTTATATTAGTATAATGAACAGTCAACTAAAACCCTTATTTTATTTCCATATACGTGTTTCAATACTCAACCATTATCAGTGTACATTAACCTCTCAGTAAATAATGAACGAGTAAATATACACATGTGGACCATTTAAACAAATGTTGAATTTATATGACACAGTTTTAATTTTGATTAGTATTCTGTATTTACAAAATTTTTTTTTTTTTTCAAGAATTAGATTTGACTTATTTTTCATATTGCTATTTAAATGTTTTGAGAATCTTTATTATAATTTAGATAGATATGTCATTCTTCTTTAATGTTCTCCTCGATAGATATCGAAAGGAAAAGGAGAAAAATCAAACCAATATAATCTTTGGTCCAACCGTACAGGTAAACATACATACACACATACATATGTACTTTGGACTGAGAACTCTATTACAGTTAAGAACCATTTACTCCCCGCACTTTTATTCCACTTCGAGTATAAGGGTTTTGAAATAAAAGATCTAAATTCTAACTGGGTTCACTGAATCACGTTATTGCACATTCTCTTAGTTTTCGTTCCTTCATATAGGTACTGTAAATGAGCCGTCCAAAACACTGTTTAGGGAAAATCAATTACAAGTACTCCACATGTACACATCCACAACATCTTTCAGTAATTAAATATCGAGAATGGTCTAGAAAAGACAAATTAATGTGAATATCTATGCAACATTCCCTCTATTTGATTGGTTAGTTTCCACGATTTCACTAACGTTTGAACTATTTTATACTAATTTTGAGGAACTCCAAAGTTGAAGTTCATTAATATTTTAGTGAAAGCACTCGTGACGATAGATTCATATGATATTTCAAAAATGGAATTAGTCATATATCATTGGAATTATATCATTAGTAAACCATTTTCAGTGTTCATGATTAAAAGGACCAAAGGTTAAGCAAATTTCACAAACTACTGCGATAGTATTCATAATTTTAAAAAAGTCATATAAATACTGTATAGGTCGAAAAATGTCCCGTTTAGCCACCATTTTGTATTTTATACCTACTAGCTAACCCGGCAAACGTTGTTTTGCCATATAAATTCTTTTTAGAGAGTAATGTATTAGAAATAAAATAATAAATTATTAAGTAAATATGTGAGGACGTGGTGTGTGAGTAGAAGAAGCACGAAGCGCTGTAAACGATGTTAGGATATAAAAATAACAAAACATTAATATTTCTCATTTATTACAATTTATTCTATATATAAAATTAATTATATTCATATAATTAAGAGATTACATTGTCCTTATACCTGCAATGCTAGCAGTTACCCGCTCCTTTGCACGAAATTTAGTAGGAGTTGACGTGTATGGCCACTACTGGTTTCAATAATTTATATTTCCGACGCCAATGTTGAGTTTGCCTGGTTGCCACGATCAAGAAAATACGTCATAAAGTTTATATTTATGGTCATTCTAATTTACTTCTTTAGATAGTAAAATTGACTTTTAGATCTAATACTTAATATTTAATTAACATGTAAAGCTAAAAAAAGTACTTTAACAATGACAGTACTGGTTTTTTTTCTTTATTAACTGTAAAATACTATTAAATTTTAGAACATTTAGAGCTGGAATTAGTACAATTGTTCAAAAGCACAGCGAACTTTCATCTAGCAATAGTTCTTGCCGACTGCTTCAAAGGGAATCTACGGTGTCAAATTCTGACCATCTTAAGTTTTGGGGCATTTTGAAAAAGAAATCTAAAAAGGCATTTAAATATTTGTAAAAATATAAATGTATACAAATTGAAAATAATAAAAGATGTTTACAAAGAGCAGCTGATTACATTAAGAATGATTATTTAATTAATATTCCAAAACTTTATTAATCAAGGTGGGATTTTTTCGCTACTTTAAAGACCAGTCAGGCGAAGCCTGGAGGGATTTTTCAACTAAGAATAGGCATATATTCATCCCAGAGACCCTAAGAATGTCCATGTCTATCGGCTGAATAGTTTATGGTTGAGTAAAAAAATCAAGTTAATTTTACAAACACACAATAATCGAAGTAATGTTTAATAAATAATGAAAATGACTTAACCCTTTTAACCCCAGCCATTTTTTCCATGGACTTGCCAGAAAGCCCATGGCGATAAGGGACCGTAGTGCAGAATTGAGGGAAAATTCATCTAGTTTTCTTATTTTTTGAAGATAATTTTTATGTTTTTGTTTTAAATTGTTCACAAATAAGTGTACTCTTAGATGTAATAGTTAAAAAGTGCTTTTACAGAATGATTTGTTTTTTTAGCGTATTTATACATACATTTTTTTTTATTTTTTTATAGTTTGGACATACATAAACGGTAGAAAAAAAAAATTGTAGCCCCTGAAAAATGAAGCAATTTTGTTGTACACATATTTCTTACTACACACACAAAATTTTAAGAACTTTCCTTGATAAATGCAGGAGATATATCCAATTAATTGTATTGCTGCATAAAGCATGGGCGCACACTGTAGACGCGCCGCGCGCCGCGCCGCTTCCTTTTGGAAATAATTCCGGCTTAATAGTTTGCATGTGTTTCAAATGGAGTGCGCACACTAGAGCGCGCCGCGCCGCGCGCGGCCGCGCAGCCGCGTCCGCCGCGGAATAATTCCGCTGCCAGAACTCTTGGGAGAAGTCGAGCGGAATTTGTTCCGCTGGGGCGGCGCGGCGCGGCGCGGCGCGTCTACAGTGTGCGTAGGCAGCGGAAACCGTTTTCTTAGCCGCGGTTACCTTCGGGTGTCTTCGTACTACCTCGGCCATCGTCGGTGAGGTATAGCAGTCGACGTAAAAATCTAACATTTCCAGAATAATTCATGATGCAAAGCTAGAGGCCATCTCTGGGTCATATAACACCGCTCATTCATTTCTACGCTCAGATCCTACACCCACAGCACTAGTTTCCTTTTCAGACTACCCAATATATGCCGCAACTACCAACTCCTATTGGTCAGATGGGACAATACCCAGGGGCACAAGAGGGACGGTTTGCTGTTTCACCTGATGGATCCCAGTAACTGTCCATACACCTCAAACTCAGCAGGGGGGTCAAGTGATACAACATCACATGATACAACTTATTGTAATATGTAGGAAAGTACTGTATGCATAATTTGTGTGTTATTTTTGAAACTATGCTTTCTTACAGATAAAATACATTACATTTTTGAAACAAATAGCCTATTCCTTATTAAAAAAGCCCTGGCCAGCGATACATTGTTAAATAATAATTTATTGCTGAAAACACCATTTTGATGTTATGTTTTTCTAACAGAAAGAAGAAAAAAAATTAATGAGTAAATTGTGGTTTCAGAAAATATTAAAATTTACAAAACATTATTTGCATATATTTAATAAAAACGACTTTATGGTAAGTTTATCCATATTTTTGTATTTTAATAAAGACTTAGTTAATAACTTTACCTTAAACAAACCGAAAGCCTTTCTTCAGGTGAAACTGGTCTTGGTTTGTACTGGTCTAAAATATTGTGTCTTGTTTTTCAATGAAAGGCCTAAGCATGTTCATATAGCTCATAAAACTTTTCGGGGGACATTCTAAAATAATTGGAAAAATTTACGTTTGTCCTTTAATAAATCGGGGAAAAAGGTGGTGAAATTCCCCGTATTTTTTTTCCTTTTCTCATTTATAGGATGAAACCCACATTGTTTTTTTGTCTCTTCTCCTCCTCTGATTGAAGAAGACCAAAATAAAAACCGATCTTCATCTTCAGAGCTGCTCATCGTGTAAAATTATTAAACAAAACGACACAACATAACCATACGACTGCACACTAATTTGATAGCACTGCAGCTTGTGGTGAGGGAAAGGAGTTCGGCGCGCCCAGCGCGCCCAGTATGTGCGACGGTCAGCGGAATTTTCCAAAAGGCGGCGCGGTTCGGCGCGGCGCGGCGCGTCTGCAGTGTGCGCCATGCTTGCTTATAGAGCACTTCTTCATATATTTCCACATACACGTCAGTAGAAGTATACAGATATGTTTACTTGTTTTTGCACTTTTGAAATAATAACAATTGTAAAAATAACACAAACTAATTGTAATGGTTTGTAAGACTAAAACTTGTTTAATTTTTCAAAAAAAGTAAAAGAAATAATATTTACAATATATACATTTTATGGTACTTTGGGAATGGGGTCAGATTCCGTTATATGCCGCCCAACGCTTAAACCTTTTTCAATGAACTTAGAACGTTATAAAACGATGTAGTTGAGTAACAGAACTAACATTCCATTAATCAACAAGCATTTCCAGTATTGTGATCGGTATTTTTGTCGCTGTTATCTTATCTTTCTCGAGAATCCCGATTACGGCAGGCCGCGCGGCGGGACTCTGCAATCACTTATCTACTACTAAGACCGCTCGACTTTGACCTCTGTCTGAGGATGGGGAGGGGTTTGCGATAAGACAATTCCTGTTTTATATTGACGAAATATTGTTCTACGCTAATCTAGTAATCAGTAGAAGCAAAATGTCAAATAACGATTCATGTATGGGTGTGGTCGGTATAAATCCCAAAGTACCAGTGTTTATCAAAGTGTTTTCACTCACTGGTAACTTTTCTCTACGACGTTTACATGTGTTTTTTTACTAATAATACAATAAATCACACGAAAAAACAACCGCTTTCAATCACGCAAACTAATTGAGGTTATAAGTCAGCATACAACAACAATGCAACTGAAGTCGTCTGACAACTGACATCGACAAATAAACTACGCTCAATGACGACGAAATACGATGCCAATTGGAAGGTTTATTGTTTTTGCATGTAGCCCGTTTCTTCACCGACTGCTATACCGAAACTGATGGCATTTGGACATATTATTAGCCAGCTACATTTAAATTCTCGAGACGTCCGGTATATCGACGTTGGGCATTTTTAGCTAGACCACCTCTGTCCGATATATCGGACGCCGGGGCTAAAAGGGTGATGGTCATTACTGCTCACATCTATAAATTTAATTATGGAAGATTTACATTTTTTTGTTTGCTGATATCTCTTCTGAACCACAACAACTTTATAAAAAGACACATGCTACACGTACTCGTACTTTATTATAAAGTGGTCTAACATTCAAGCTTTAAGTTCAACTTTAAAAAGAAACCTATTTTAAAGACAAATATACTACTTAACTTACCTTCAGCGCCTTCAAATACTGTTCGGCTATTTAATATACGCAACTGTCTCGTAATTGCAGTTTATAATTTGCAGGCGCTTTGAAAACAGTAATCTAAATTTAATTGGTGGATAACCCTTATCACTTACGGGGTTGAACATTTTTAACAACCTATTTACTAACCTACCATGTCTACATTTCATCAAAATTTCCGAGCCGTTTCAGAGGAGCGTGACAACTTTCGCATATATAATATTATTAGGATTAGCAAACAAAAATTCTGTATAAGATTATATATATATATATGTTAACAGTAAAGAAGTTAATTATTTTTAATCCAAAATCTTGTGGAAATGAATATTTTACAATGCAAAGTTGTTAAACAAATAGCAATAAAGGTGATTCTGCATTTTTCTAAATGAATGCACTTTACTTTGTAATCTGAAAGTGGATGCAAGCAGGAAAGGCATGTTAAAGCTGTTACATCCAATTGATATCCAAGAATGAGTGCAATAAGTCTTTAGACCTATAACCTTGACGGTGAACATTCACCATAAGGATTATTTGGTAGTTTATATTTATATTGATGTTAGTAAGTAAAGCAGAGCAAGTTCTTGTGAGCTCTTTTGAACAAGCGGCGTTGTTTTGTCCAGAGGGTCGAATAACGGAGAACTCTGACGGCGAGGGTTCGCTGTCCATAACGGAGGTGACCTCCGGGGACTCGGAGAACTACACGTGCGAGGTGGAGTACATCAACCCCGACACAGGACACCACACCGAGGAGACCTTCGAGCATGTGCTCAACGGTATGTTGGTTGTTATTAACTTTTAGGTCTAATACAGGACATTGAGAAATCGGACTAAACATATAAGAAGCATCTTTACGAGAATTTACAAGATGAAAAATATCCAACAAGGAAGACTTACCAAGTAAGAACGCCACTTAAGAGCACGGTAAATCTGAAGTGACTATGCATATATATTTCAAATAAACATAGGAAGAGAGGCTATTACGATATTTCCGAATTTGCTATAGAAGACTGTATTCTTTTTGTACAGAACACCTTCGATTACTATTGTTCATTTCCGATATTATTCTAGGAAAAACGAACTTTACTCATTAGAGAGGCTAAAAGGATATTTAGCTCTTGAGATTTCACGGAAGAACTACAATCTGTAGAAACGATGAAATAGTATGCCATTAGCAGATTCATTATAATGGGCTGAAACACGTTTACTTGTATAAACTGTATTAAGTGTAATTTTTATCTAATTTTTCCACATTAGCGCTCGCTCTTGAATCTATGATTAGTCAATTTTATAATAGAGTTCACAATCTTTCTAAAAAGGAAGCTTGATAAAAAAGGTGAAGGCTTCCTTCAAAATTCTATTCACAGCTCTGCAAGATATCTTTATTAAAGGACTTAAAGATTACTCATTATTATGCCAATCATTTCATAGAAATTTGAAGCCGAATTTTGCGACATCTTATAAACAAAGCTTACAGAAAAGTAGTTCATGATATGAAAATATGAACATGTGAAGTTTTCACAATGAATAAAAATATTTATTTTCGTTCTTTAGAGAAGTTTGAAGACTATTATGTTTAATTAAAACAGTTATCTCAACCAAAAACTGATTGCACCCAATATAACGGTCTGAAAAGCTTTGCTGGATTTTTAAATTTACTCTTGATAATCTCTCAATTTAGTCACATGTTCATTTATGTTCACTTATATCCATAGGTTACATTCATAGTCATTCCAGTTCCGACCTAGTTCATGTTCGAGCATGTATTGACAACTGAACTAAAATAAAAAGCTCCACGAATGCCCACTGAAACCTGCCTGTATTTTGAGATGAATTTGTACATACAGTTATTGAAAATATAGCCATAATGTTGTAATGTTGCAGTGGTTGCCCTACCCATCGTAACGGTGCGCCTGTCCTTGCATTATCGTGGGTCGTTGGCGTGTGACTCCAGTATTATACAGATGTTCAAGCTGTTCATGCCTCAACAATTGGAGGACTTTGTGTGCAAGATAGACGAGGACAAGCACCTGTGCAAGATTGAGGTGCACAGTACTGTCTGTCATACCGAGTCACCAGATGAGTCTCGGGTAATTATTTATTTATTTCACCCTTCTTAATGCTTACACTTATAGAATGGTTCTTTTAAAAAAGACGTCGACATTATAAAAGCAATTCCATAATCCAGGGATAATAGGGGAAACGTGATGAATAATCATCGTTTGTAATAGTGTTTTGATAGTTCGTTGCCGTGTTTTCCAATCTAATTATCGAATCGTAAACTGAAGATTGTTAGGGCCCGATATCATCTGTCCGTCTGTGCGTTAACTCTCTCATATAAAAACTGTCCTAGACATTTGAAACGCACATAGACTTTTCTTGGCACAAGAAGAGCCAATAGGTCAAAATTAAAAGTTAAAATACAAGTTTTACATTGGTATTTGTGTGACCATGATGGCACGAAAAAATCGCAAAATAAATAAATCCGTACACAAACTGAATAAAGCAATAACAAAAGTAAATGACATTTTAATGTGTGACGTAGTTATGAAGTTACATGTGTAGACATGTGATGAAGTTACATTGTTGGATCGGTTTATCGCAGTTTTTACAGTAAGACTTTTTATTACATTCTATCGGATTCCTTGATACTATTGTACTGGTTTATTATGAACAAAATAATTGTGGTAATCTTACATAAATAATAACAGCAATGAATGTTTAACCCTTTATAGGGCATAATTCTGAGACCGTTTTTATTAGCGATTTTTTCAGTAAATCTCATTACTAAATCAACACTGATAACCAGAAAAATATTTTTGTCTAATATTTTTATCTACAAGTATTAAATATACATAGGGTGGTAAATTATTATACCACTGTCCATTAAGGGAACGTGTCGTAACATCCATTCACCTAGTGTGCAGTGGTATATTATTTTACCACCTGCTACGAAAAATAGGGAATATTAATAGTTACAGAGGTTATACACAAATAGTATTTATTTTACATAAAACGTTAATAATTAAATAATGCAGTTTTTAAAAATACAAACCACTTAGTTTGCTATTTACTAAGTGTGAAATGGTTGAAAACATGATTTGCACAGTCCTACATTACACTCCTTGCAGTACATGTTGCTTCGTTTTTTATTCTCTTTCGTCTAGCAGTAAGCACACCGCCGGTATGTTCCCATTACTGGAATGTGAAGTCCAACAGCACTCAGGCGAAAGGAGTTAGGAATGGTAGTGTGACCATCTCGTCGATTTCTCTTCCTTCCCCATGATGTTCCAGGAGCAGGTCCAGGCCTCTTCCTCGAAGTGTGGATTCCAATCATTGGCCAATACGGATCTATATTCTAGATGACTCATGCTTCTTACTTTTTTAATTTTACACATTGTTTTGTATACTATGAAACTATTAACGATTGTCAGATCCAGGATAAAGTAAAAAAACTTCATCCACCAACGTCGGTTTTTCCAGGATAACCCAAGCTACATGCTACATCATTGCATCAAATCTGTCAACGCCGCCCATCCATTTATTGTAATCAGCAATGCTTTTAGGACAGTTGACACTATTCCTCTTTCCTACAGCGTAACTCCTCAAAACCTGCACAATGCCAGATGAACTGTGGTGGTTGCTTATAACACTCACCGATTTTTTCCATGGTCCTTCCATTTTGCCATGGTCATATCATTGAACTGTACACAGTCAAACTCACCATGTTCCATTTCGGTGTCTGGCTTAAATATTACTGGGTAATGTTTCCTATCTGATCGGAATGTTCCACAGGAAAAAATACCTTTTTCAAGAAGCTTGTCAACCAAGGGAACACTTGAAAAAAAGTTGTCAAAATAGATGCAATAGTACTTGTTTTCATAATCAGAAGTAAGGTCGAGAACTACTTTTTCACCTAATAGTAGTGTTGGTTCTCCTCCTTTTTCACCTGTGTACACATCCAGGGCTAAAAGAAAGCCAGTTTCTGCACAGGCAATACCCCACACTTTGAAACCCCATTTTATGGGTTTCATAGGCATGTACTGCTTCATTGTGGACCGACCTTTGAAACACGTCAGATGTCGTGAAGGTTGAAACATTGTCTTGCATTTACTATTGATATAGTCCAACAAAGGCTGAATCTTATAAAAGTTTATCAAACTCAGGGGTACCTTGCTTTGGCATTGCATTGTTGTCATTTAGATGCTTAATATTTTCAAAAATCTCTTCACGGACATGATTTTTGCTATGCGGGGGACTTCAAAGTTTGGATCAGAGGACCAATACATCCTCAAGGAAGGTAATTGATGAAAACCCATTATTACCAGCATACCAATAAAACATTTAAGTTCTTCTATTGTAAGATTTAAATTTTTCCCTTTCTGGGTAGCATATATATTAGACTGTTCGACAATGTGACTCAAAATATCATCTTCAAGGAAGAGAAGGAAACTTGTTATTGGATTTGAGCAGGTATCATTGACAGGTCCAAAACCAGCAGTAAATTTAGATTTATTGAATACTTCAGGTTCTTTGGCTACTCTTGACCAGTTATAGGGATGACTCAATCTTAGATTTAGCAACGTTTTGCATTTTTGCCCTTAGAGGTTTTATTAATTTTTAGATTTTTATTACCTGTAACCTTTTTCGTTTTGGTTCTGAGAAATGAAGGTGGACAGATGGTGTAGTTGCACTGAGTCAAAACACTGCATGGTTTGTTTAGGATCTTTAGTTAATGGCATTACTATTTGTTTTGGGCTAGGCGATTGGGATGCAACTGTCATTGGAATATTGTCAAGATCATCAATATCTGATTCATTGTTTCCTCTACAGAGTAATGGGCTTGTTGACAATAAATAATTTTCTAATAAAGGGTCAAAGGTAGGATCTTTATCGGTATCATCAAAATATATAGCTTTATCCGATTCACAATCTTAATCACAAAGGATATTCAAAATATCTTCAGACTTAGGCTCTTTAGTTTCAACACGTTTACGCAATTGCATATTAAGTTGGAGTGTTGAGATGGATGTAATCCTGATGTGGTAGGTAAATTTGAGGTCATGTCAGAAAATTATAATATTCAAAATGTTCATGGAGCTAGTTCCAATGAGATTTGTGACTGTGAGTTGACATTACCTTGATCTATAGTCATAGGAATATCTATATCTGATTTAGGCATAGGCCTACTGATTTGATCATCTACATCAACACTCCACAAAGTGCTGCTGTTAGGGGTTGTCCGGTGATCAAAGGAATCTTCAGCATCTTAATCTCCATCTATGTCAGAATCCTCTACTTGATCGTCCGGAATCATAAATAGTGCATTGATCTCTTCTTCAAAGTCTTCCGCTCGAATATAATGTGGATTGTTTCTCGGCATCTGAAAAAAAAACATATAATTAACAAAAGGAATTGAAATATAGATAATTGTATTTTGTATATCGCCTGGACACTAGTATATGAATCCACCAATGTAAAATTAACCAACATAACCTCACTTAGGTTTTTTAAAAAATACCCTCATTATAGTAAGGTTAGGTTTTTCATACTCTTTATAGTAGGTTTAGTGTAAATAACAAAATATATTTTAATTTACACGTAATAGCCATGACTATGATTTTTCTTCAACACAGTGCAAACACAAATACAGTACTAAACGTAGTCACCTTAGATCGGATTCATATATTACGAATTGCAATCTTTTTCCTTGGTAACATTGTATACCACAATAATCTGTATTTAACGCTGAATAAAGTGGTGAGAAGACCATTCTGCTGGCGTAAAGTAGTAAAATTACACAAATGAAAATGTACATCCATGTTTTTAGGTTAGTTTTGGTTATTTAAAATTTTAACCTAAACCAGATCAGAATAAGTCAAGTAATGTAAATATTTTACTGTCTCCTATGTTGGTAAACATGTATATTTTAGTATATTAATAAGATAAATTATAAAATACCTACCTTCAGTTGGGAGAAATCATCGTGTAAACATGTGACATACGCTCCAGCCATTTCACTTGTATCACAGTGGGGCAGTGGTAGATTATTTTACCACTTCCCACAGCTGAGAACCTTGTGTGGAAAAATAATACTTGTAGTTCCAAAGATCACTGCTAGGTGGTGACACCTGACTGGTTAAAGCTGATGATTGCACTACCAACATTTGAAAATTAAATTTACACTCCATGGATTTTTTTTACTAGGTAGTAAACTATTATACCACTGCTTTATAAAGGGTTAACAGGCGAATTTGATTGATTTGATTTACCTCGTTTATTTTTTAGTACTAAACAAATCCAAGTTTGATTATCGTAATGTTGTAACTTGTTCAGTGATATAATACTGATCTACTTGTGAATTTAATAATTAACAAGAAATATTTATTTAATATCAAAATAAATCCAAAATTGGTTACCTAAGCTTTTGAATTAATTCCATGAAAAACTTCTTACAAATTTCTATTATGTTTCAATTTTATTTTATCTTTAAATTTTTAGGAACGTGGTGAAAGAAGAGTACGTATAAAAAAGCGGATATGGCCACGAGCTAAACGGGAGGTAAGGACATATTGTATTGTAATTTAAGATTTGACTGTAGTAGTGGTTATCGTGATTTTTGTTTTAAGATCTTTTCCTGTTTTTCTTACGAATCTTAAAAACAATTATAAAAACCTGTTACTCAATCCCATATATTTATACTATACCCCTATAATACTATTTAATCCCCTATACTTTATACTAAAATTGGCATTTGTTTAACTTAATTTACTTTTACTGCTCAACATTACTTATATTATACAGGCTCGCCTTGGAAGAATCATTCCTTGTTTGTCACTTTTAATATAGAATAATTGTCTGTTAAACGTAGATTGTTCGTATTCTTTGTTAGATGCAATATGCGTCACACATTGTAGAATTATGTGAGGTGCCTCAATCTAAGGGTGGATACTGTACATTTCCATCTTTCTCAGTTTTCCGAAACTAAAAAAAAACAACATAGTACATGTATTAACATAGTACACCCAGTTAAAAATATTACGCATTTATTTGTGTGTATATGCTGTCTATAGACCTGGTAAATCCTTTAAATGTTGCAAAGTTTTGCGATAAGGAAGAAAATGATTTAAAGTTTGACATTGTTTGTTGTATGTATATATAAACTGTTTATTCAGTATTTGTTGCCTAAAAGAAAGTCTTACTTTGAGTTTAGTATGGTTTGTAAATATTTAGTATTCTGTCAAATATTCATGTAGTCTATAAAACATTTTACTTATTTTACTGTAGTATGTCTCTGTAGTGTGGACATGTATTGTATACTTTTGTATCTATATATAAAAATTAACTGTAATAAATTGATTAATTACTCTCAAATTTTAATACGCGTATTATAATTTCGTTTTCTAAATTCATTGTTAAATATGCCTGCATCCTGGTAAATGTTCCAGCATGCCATTGGATGCATGATGGAAAATGTAAATAGCTTAAAACTGCTTTAGTGTAGGTAAAAACTTGTTTATTAAGATACGTATTCCATAACATAAATACATCATTGTTACAGCTCATAATGTTGACAGGACTCGATGGAAATGTCCCTCAACTATGAAGTGTTCATCCATAGATCAGAAGAGAAGTGGCTCTCCTCAGAGAACTCCACACTGTGTCACGCAGAGTGCCATCTGTACATAACGTTCAAGCTGTTGAAACTGTTGAAAGAGAGCATGACGGAAGCTATGTTCATACCAGGTTAGTTTTTGTTCAATTAGGTTACGGCTTCATCAATTACTAAAGTGAGCATTTCAATATAAATTCGAATGAAAGATATGAGAGATGGGTGTATGTGGGTTGGTATAATGAAGCGGGTGTGATTGGGGTGGATGGGTGTGATAAGAGTGGGTGGATGTGGTGGGTGGCAGAATGATTAAGGCGAAGCCTTTTCTGGAGCTACTAATGGCTTATAAAAACCATTTTGGAAAGTATGTGAAAATTTCAGTGATTCTTCTGGACAATGGCTAAGCAATGAGGATGGTTTGTCAAAACGATATCTTGAGTTGAATCCAGATCTGCTTTTGATAAAGTTTTGTAACTTCATAAGTCTTTCTGTTAGGTCTGCAATGCCTGTCAAAAACCTGGTCTGTAATTTCGTTGTATACTTTTGTTCTCGCTTGTTAGAAAAGTACGTCCAAAGTAGCATGTAATAACTGATAAAACGCTAAAAACGAATCTAATCTCAAAAACAAGTGTTTAGCAGTTGAAATGAAATATTAATTAATTGCTTTGAAGGCGTACGGATTAAAAATTATACTAATCCGTCTTTTCATTCATGACTTAAGAAATTTTAATTTTTTAAATATTAAGGATATTACTTGGTGTTATACATAAAAGATATATAATTCCCTTCAGGTATTTTTCAAATTTCTCAGTCTTGAGGAGAAGTATCTTAGTGAAAAAGTAACCCAACTGAAAGCAACTAAATCACCTTTTAATCATAATCTCCCATTTAACAAATTCGAATGTTCAAATTTTATTCAGTGCCCTAAGGTTGAAGTATACCTTCAGGTTTTAAAGGCTACATTTTGTATAGTATGAAAACATTAGTTTATCTTTTATAATAAACTAAAAGTTTCTCAAAATGGATGGCTATTCCGCGGAATTCATAGATTTTGCTATGAGTTACAGCTTTGTTATCACTTCGATGAAGATTATGAGAAAAAACTAGTTGCATTTTGTCCTAAACATACCTCTTCTCTGTTCCTGAGTAAAAAGATAAGATAATGGGAGCAGGTGACGCGTCCTGTCGAGATACAACCAATATCTAATTCGTGTCGCTTTGAAGAAGGCTGGCTCTACTTCAGCCTCTTCTAACTCTTCCTCAAGTTAAGCCTTGAAAAAATTCCGCAGTAAACTCTTTTTTAACCAATATTTCTACATTTGAACTTAGTGATGTGCCACTCCTGAACACCCATTTAGTTTACCAGATTTTAGTGACACATCGGTTTTTACAAGAACCAGAAGTGAACTTTCTTAGCAGAAGATAAAATCCATATTATGCTGAAATAAAATTCATTCGTAGTCTAGCAAAATGTTCTAAAGAGCAACTAAAAAAAATAATGGAATCCATCCAGGTTGGAGAAAAATCCAAAAGCTCAATTAACACGTTTCCTCCATATGTTACAGTTGTGTCAGAATCACAGCATGGAACCGAGAACTTCTATCCCGTACAATCTTCGCTCAAAGTCAAATATATTTTTGGCTGCATGGGAGGATACCATCTACAGGACGGATTTTGTGGTACGTTGTTTGGCAATTTAAATTTAATTTTCATGCTGTAAGTAAAATTCAAACAGCCTAAAAATATGTTTTAGTTGGTTGTTTTAAGAAAGCAATCTTAAAACAAAGAAGAACAATCTTGAAGAATAGATTTTAATATTATTTTATGTTAAACATATTATATTTCGTGTTTAATCTTATTTGTTTGAAAAAATTATTGGATATCAATAACAAATTTATTGGATAGCAAATATTAGTGCTGATATCTAACTAGACCTCTTTTAAGTTTTCTTTTTCACATTGTGTATAACTTTCAAACAGACATGTTTCGGATCTCTCAGAGAGCAACTTTTGTCAAGGTATTTTAAAGGTGAAACTGGTTAAACCAGCAATGCACGTCTGCTTATAAATGTACGATGAAGGGAGATTGGCAAGGGACGAAGTTATGTCGTGTTTGGCTATTGCTCAACCAATTATCAATCAATATGACTTATTTTAGTACAGGCTTCCACCTTTTTAAAAATCGAATGTTCCTCTTCTGTTGAAGTTATTTTTTTTCTTGGCAACATAACGTCAACGTAACGTAACTTAGCTATGGTGAGAAGGGTTGATGCAATGCGAGAGTTGAGGTCACCTTCGTTTTTCTTCCCGCACAATTCTCACTGTCAATTGTGCACCTGATGAGCCAATGTTTTCATCTAAGTTATACTTGTTTTGTAGTCTGATGTCGATACGTAAATAATTCGTTTTTTGAGGGTTTTCGGCGCCTACCTTTTTGAATCTCTTCAGACCTATGTAGACTCTAGATACCAGAAGTCAAGTCTCCTGTAACAGCGCTTCACTAAGGGGAAAATAAAATGGAGCTGAACTCAACATTCGTATAATCGGCCTCAAGTTTTTAATAATCCATAAAGAAATCTGGAGCAAACGTGATTAGCTAGTGTTTAGTATTAGTGTATCCAGAGCCTTAAGTAGTATTTTACTAAGTAAGAACAATTTATGCTGGGAAAGCATCATATTTGAATGTTACAGAGTTAAAATGTAGACTGTGTTACAGTGGCTTGCCCGGAACACACGTTTAGCAACGATGGGGACACGGAGTGTACGCACTGTCCGCCTCACACTTACCAAGGGAAGCTCGGGGCCCGCAAGTGTATCCCCTGCACGAACAGGTGGATTCCAGCCTGCAACGAATATGTGAGCATTAAACTTCGTTATTTTACTGTTGCATTGTCTGATAAGCGCAGTATACTGCTTTTAGGATTGATTCTTTTAAAGATACATCATATGATTCACTGTAGTGTCAGTGTTGACACTTGTGTGTACGTACCCCGCAATGTTACGGGGCGTTGAAACTCCCGAATTTGAAACTTGCTGATCACGTGATTTTACGGGATCGACATTTTAAAATTTTAACGCATTACCTTTGTAGCTAGTATAATTAAACGTACTTCATAATTTAGTGTGTATTGAATTGTTAGTAACATTATGCACCATTATAACGCGCGCGCGCGCTGTGTCACATCAGTTTGTTTACGTAGCAACAGCTGTCGACTTTCGTTATTTATTTACTATGCATCCGTCATGACGCCCATTCCTTCAAAGAAATATTGAAATTTCTAACTTCAATAAAATATTGTACTATCTTTCAAACCGATGTTTAGTTTCTTTTTAAGTGTGTGCTTGTTGTATTTAAACAATAAAGAAGACAAACGTTTGAACCAATATAAACAGTTATAACCAATAAAATTGCTGAACATTTAAGACTTTGTATGCATATGAGTACCACACAAAACCCCGCACCATCCCTAAAACCCTGGCCATACGTTTTCTTTCAATATATAGATAGAAATCGAGAAAACCCTTTTTATTGTTCCAGTCCCACCAACAAAAACAAAACAACAACTACAACTGCATTTTACACTTCAAATTATTCACCATCCCGCGTAATATTATTTATATTATCGCTAATGTTTCTGTTACAGATTGAAGATACGAACTTATACATTGTTCTTCTCGTCCTTGTGATACTATGCATCACGGTGTCTGTATTCGCCGGCATCTATTACATGCGTGTGAAGGAGAAAACATGTGAGTGTTATATAATTTAACTAGAAATAATAATTAAACTTAAGATTTTTTCAAAATAGTCCAGGGTTTGGATGTTAACATATTATTTCTGATTACATTACATGTTGTATTGTCCATGAATAGTAGCACCACAATGGTTTAAGAAGTAGAATTTACTGCCTTCTTTTTATTGAAAATGTATTGCAGTTTAAAACTTGATTATTTCACCTAAAATAGAAGCCAAAGAGCAATAACTGTCATAATATTATTTTTTTCATCCGTGAATTCATATTTTATTCACAGTAAATGTTAATGCCCGTGGAAAAATGTTGATATCGCGAGGTCTTGTCTATATTAATATGATTATATTTATGAAATGGATATATCTATATATATATATAACATATAAAAGCCCAAATACACTAGTTTTTTAGGTATACTTAGAGTTAACATTAACTAACATTATTGAACATTAAAAAATAATTTTTATTGTTTGGTTTATAATTGACTGAAATGTCACATATTCAGTAAATTACTTCTTACTAGAACGTAAAATACTCGGGCGCTCCTTCTGGGTCTACAATACCCTCTCGCTTTTTATGTTATATTGTTATTACATTTCGTTTAGTTGACTGACTTTATGTTCCAGTTTCTCAAATGACAAAGAAGGTAATACCGTTCTCCAGCAAGGCATCTACGCCTAAAAGTAAAGGGAAAAAGGTAAAATAATAAAACAATTTATCCTTTTATCCAGTTTATGTTGATTTTATATTTGGATTGTTTTAATTGTGATCCCTTTTTTGCCTAGTTTATGTGGCAATTATTGTCAGTAATTGCTGAAAAAGACTATGAGTATGTTTTATAATATAAATGTAACATGAGCTATTAATCTATAAACATTATTTTAATTTAATACCAAGTCTTTATTTTATAACTTCCTCATCATTACGGCCCATCTAACTGCTTGAAACTAGGCAGATTAAATTCCATTCTGAGGGTTGGGGGGGGGGGGGATAAAAATATGCGTGTTTGCCACGAGCCTCACTTTTTATTAATAATTCTTTCCTGTTGATCTTTAAGTCATTGTGTGTGTGTGTGTCAGATTTTTACAAGCTGACGTTGTATCGCCATTGTGATCTTAGAAACTATAAAACTGACAACGCACTTGAAATGTGGAACGTTTCTATGTTTTTTAAACATTTAAAATATGTACTTCAAACTATGATAAGAAAAATTGTTATGATTTTTATTATTTCCCCTAATAATGTAGATATGAAAGCTAAAAGTGTTGAGATACTCTGTGCCGTCTTTGATAGAGAAAGATTTTGATAGAGAAAATGCCGTCTTAAAAAGAGATTCGTTTGAATATTCTAAAGTTTAAGTTTAAAATCTTAAATTTGGGAATTTCCTCTTTTAAAAATATTTGTAAATATGAATTCAAGAATTTATATATTTTACAGACAAAATTTTATATTAGCTAGATAGGTTTAAATTAAGGAAATAGCTCCAACTGAACTGAGCGTAATTTTCTATCTAAACGTATTGAGCAAATGAGAATAGTCCTATTTTAAACATTTACAAATATTTTAAAAACAAGGAAAAACTCCCAAATTTAAGAAGTTATACTTGAAGAAGTCTCTACGTTTTGATCTGTAATATCTAAGTTATTAAGGGAATTAAGAAATAAATCTGTTAAGAATAAAAACGTTTTAAAATTACTTTTGCTATTGAAAAGGAGAATTAAAATAAAGGATGCTCATTGAGAAAAAAAAGTTGACTGTCATATTGAAACAAAGCGGCAACTATTAATAACAAGGAATTGTGTCTAAAAATAAGGAAAGGTTTCCATTAAAAGTCTGCTGTCAAAGACTTATGAGTATGTTTTACAAGATAAATGTAACATAGCCTATTGTGTTGCAAGGTGATTATATGTTTCAAGGTTATAATGATGGCCCATTTTAAAAAGCCATCTATTAAAAAAGTGTGAATATTATGTTATGAAAGTACGATCCATGTCATAACATAACCCTAGAGGAATTTAAAACTTTATTTGGAATGTTGAATTTAGATAAGAAAGAAACATTTTGCACTGACATAACCTTTCAAATACAGGTTTTGTAATTATATTTCGCCATGACTATTTCTAATTTACGGAAACATTTCAGGCAGTAAATAAGAATTAATAAACATGCAAAAATTGCAAATGAAGCACTGAGGACAGTTTTAGTTGGCTACAGAGTTTTATATGGTTAATAACCCAATACGTGCACTAGGCACGTTTAACGTTGGTACCAAATTCAAATTAATTAAGTGGCCTTCATTAAATATAAACTGTTTCACCATAGATTGTTTTGTTTATTTTTTAGAATAGTTCATTTTAAAGATTCATTTGAATTCAAACAGTTAACACGTGATCGGAATTTTCTTTTTTAGAAATCAAGCAAACGAGTTCATATAGCGCAACCGGAATCGACAGAAATTCAGAGTCTATTGGATAGCACAACAGGTAAGTTGAAAATATCCAATCCTTCCGGTGGTTTATATGATAAAATGATAACTACCTGTTTATTGGAACAGTATAAGGTTCAGTGTGGAAAATTATTTGGAAGCACTTCAGTGGTGGTTTACTATGAATCACATGCTGCTGAGTGTAGAAAAAACTAAATATATAAATTTCAGCCTCAAAAAAGATATTTACTTCGAAAATCAAGTTTATTACAAATGCGCTAAGTGTCTAGGTGTTCAAACTGTATGTATTGGGAATAGTTGTGCTGTAGTTGATAGAGTAACGCATATAAAGTATTTAGGAATTTTTGTTGATAGCGAGGTTAATTGGAAAATTCACATAAATCATTTGAAAAACAAAATTAATAATATTTTAAGGGATTTTTATTTTCTTAGGAAGTTATGTAATGAAAGAGTTATGCGTATGCTATATTTTTCATTGATACAGAGCAGAATTGATTATGGAATTATCTTTTGGGGCAGTACATACGATACTTATCTGAATGCAATATATGTTCAACAAAAACATGCAGTTAGGTTAATATTAATAAAGGAAAGACAGTCGCGTCCCCTTTTTTTTGGGGTTGAAAATTTTACCATTGAAATATATTTTTGTATATAAAGTTCTAAAGATTTTCTTTTGCAAGAGTGGTAACATGCCACAAAAAAATATATAAGCAAAAATTAAGAGTCAATTTACAGTTCCTAAACCAAATTCTACATTTTTTACAAGAACATTAAATTTTATACCATCAAGAATTTTTAACAAATTACCAAACAATATTAAAGAATTATCGAATATTGACACATTTTTTAAAAGACTTAGAGAGTGGCTGCTAACTTTGTAACACACTGACTTTCTGATTCAAATTCAGCAGTAACATTTATGCTTGTACACCATAAATATTTTCCATCTTTTTTTGCTTAGATGCTCTTTTACATGCAGTAAACTAAAAGAAATATATTTTCTCTACGACATATTTTCTATTATTTTTGTTTCAATAATTTATCATGCAACAAAGAAAAGAAGGACTGATAGTAAGAAGAAAATTGGCCGAAGAAAGTTTAAATAAAATATTCATTCTTTCATCTGGACGCTGTAAAACAAGTATAATGTTTAATATTTGGAACCTCCGAACAGGCCACGTGCCTTGGAGGCCCTAAATTTTCTCTTCTGATATTTATATAATTCAGTATATTTACAAGTTTTTTATAACAATATTATATGTAAGGAGAATGAAAAAAGTTATTTTTTAAGTTAACGTTATGTTATTTTTTAAATCTAAAAACATGTTCATTTAGTACATATAGTCAGTCAGTCTTGGCAAGTATAACTATATTGTTTATGATTTTTAATCATATAAGTTCTTCATATATTTTATGTATGTTTTTGTGGCAGAAAGAGAAAATAAATACATTTATTTATTTATTATAATTAGCATTTGATCTGTTATATATACATGGTGTAAATTAAGTCCTGATACACCTGGATATATTCCAAATGGATTGAGATATCGACATATAATCTTCACTATAACTATTAAAATACTATATTGGACTCTTTCAAGGATAAAAATATTCCCCCTTATCTTTTTTAAAGGTCGATTCAATAGAAACACAATAACATGCACAAAACATCTCTACCACAATCGCAGCAAAAGTTATGAGTAAAAATCCCTTACATTGTAATGCCATCTAGAAAAAGACCTCTAACCAAAACTATGAAACATTAGATACTAAGTAAAGGGATAGGCTGGGCCCCTCACAGTCTTACTAAAAGATTGTGTAAGATTGTAAGATTGTGTGTACTGTAAGCATTGTGTTGATATGGAATTTTCCCTACAGATTATTATTGTTTTATTTTATTTTCCCATAACTTTCGCTATAAACAGCATAGAGGTGTTTGTTTTCTTAGTGTCATTGTATTTCTCTTGAATAGACCTTTAATATGACGTGTCACAAGATAGGGGTGACAATTTGAAATCATGAAATCTTCTATCCCTCTCCTGAAAGAGGGGTACAATTGTTTTACTCTCAAAAAATTCAAATAGCATTCAAGTAGTATTGATTTAAATAACTCTGTTACAAACTATACATATGCCGATGGTATGAGATGGTTTTTCTTATAAAGTATTTGAAATTAGTGTTCCTGATTCATTTTCGTTCTAACTCATTTTATAATATCAAGCGATTGACAGTTCACTTAACCGTTCTTTGTTAAAGCTAAGGAATTCGACATTTTAGCTTACCATCAAAATATCCCAAAACAGAAATCTAAATGGTATTCACACACTGATAGTTTTCTGAGTTTTACGTATCAATGTTTATAACAAAAAGCCCACTAAGTGGTTGTCAAACATAAGTAAATTACAAAGTAAGTGTTAGATGTGTTACACGCAGACTAGAAGAAGTTTTATTTCTTATTTTAGCATCATGAAAGACTGGTCAGTTTTCGCAAAATTGCGTAAAAATGTTTTTACGAAAATTAATACAGCATTTTGTGATATATCCACCACCCGATGGTAGGCCTAAAGGTTGTTGTAAAAGAAATGGTAAATATTGTCCCCTCTCGTAGTGGGTGTGGATAATTGAAATTCCCGCCAAGTGTTCATCATTACAACACTGTAGGGAGTGTTTTCACAGAGTCATCAACAGTGAGGTAGTCATCTCTGAATGTAGATAGATGATGCTGTTCTGATGCTAATGTCAAGCCCAACCTCTTCTGTCCGACCGCTATACGGTTAGACCATGTAATTTGTTGTTCCCTGTCGATGTTCCTATTTTGTATTCAGCGTATATAAGGACAGCTGGTGGCACCAACCAAATGTATTTGTACGTAGTATTTTAGGTGCATTTCACAGTGAAATGTATTTTCGTATTTATTGTAGTGGAATACAAGTCTGTTACTAGCAATATTAATAAACCTGTTAGTTAGGTACTTATTAACGATCTAAGATTGTAACCATCTAGCCTATCAGGTTGTTAACCTCAATACATAAGAGTTTGCTCAGATTTGGAGGAATTTCAAAAATTATAAATTAGACAAAGATTACTTTATAATTCGTGTTTTTTATTAATCCAGCTATGTTGCATTTTTGGATTTGATTAAAGACTTGGAGTGTCCTGTATACGCAGTAGAGTACTTAAAATGATTAATGACAACATGTAATAAGAGGTTAAATGTAAGAAAGGACCATATGGTCCTAATTTCGCCTCAATAAAGAAGTGTTTCTTTCTTTATTTTTTTTTAATAAGACGATATAGCTTGAAAATTCTCGAATGGAGCCGAAAGGATATAAAACACCGAAAAATTTGTAATCTTTGATATGAGTTTTTTTAAATAAACTGGTAAAATATAAGTGTGTAAGTAATTAATTAGCAAAACAGGTTATTGTTCTTCTTCTAGCAATGCAATGCGCTTGTGTAAACAAATTTCTATATACTGTAGTCCTTTATAAAACATGTGTATTCGTAACGGACAAACAATATTTCTGAAGTTAGTTCAGACAATCTAAAGAAAAAAATATAACTAACTTATTAACTTATTATAGAAATAACAAACATTATTTGTTTTCTGTCTGCCTATTTATTCGTTTATGTTTTTTTTTTAGAAAACTGTTTCTGTTCGTCAACGGTTTGAGACAGAGCGTTCACGTTTAAATTTCGTACACGTTTTATTAGTTTAAATACCTACAATTTTATAAAAAAAGTTACTTTTTACTCATAGCTTAAAAAAATTGTGGCTGTTCAAAGTATTATACCTTGAATTTCATGAAATGGTCGTTAGCAAACTCCAAAAAATATACCCACTGGTTCTTAACTTCATAGCAAAATTCTCGAAGCTCTGTCCACAAGACACTATTTGAATCGAGAGACTTCGGTCGCCTTGTCTTACTATATAGCTCTATAATACAACCACAACCTCTCGCCTACCAGTTCAAGCACCTTCAAACTCCGTTCATATAGGAATATATCATAATAGTCATGTAATTTCGAAACCCGCATTGACTCCTAACAATACATAAGTTTGGCAATATCAAGGTGGTTCGCATTGTCAACAGCCTTGCTGCTAACCAACGAAGTACAGTGACGCCTATGCAATTCAGATTAACACTTAAGCCTGTGACGTTCTCGCCACAGCCATCGTCAAAGCAATAATGGTGAAAATCGACTACGATCATTCCAAAGCTAATAGTGTATGAGGTTGACTGATTGTTCCAATTGAGGAGCTGGGTAGAATAAAGGAACTTTGAAAATCATTAGTATTAAGAAAAAGTGGGTTTGGAGTTAGTTCAAAATAAATTCGTATTTTTACTCTAAGTACTCGCAAAAGACATTATTTGACTGTTATTGAATTGTTTTAATCTAACCTTCACTTCTTTTTTATATATAATTATAGCAGTAATCATAAAAATAATAGGAACTGAAGTCCTTCTTTCTCATTCAATGAGGCAGAAACAATTATCAGAAAAGAATCCCTTTTCTTTGCTTTTGATGAGTGCAATCCAAAGTTCTTTCACACGTACAGTATGCATGTCGTCTTACTGGACATTGGTATTCTACTTCTAGTATCGTTAACAGTGAAACCCATGTTGTAAACACTATTACTTTGATCTCCAGTTGCTCAAATATTACTGAACAGAAATTAGTAAATAAAGGATCCATAGATATTTCAAAATTGTTACATTGGAATTTTTCCATCACTGAACCGAAATAAGATAATAGTTTCTCAGAAAAAAACTCAATAGTGCATACATTCATATATTGATTAATTACAAATAAATTATCTCATAGATGATAAAATCGTAAGAGAGAAAACAATAGTAGTACCATTTAACAAATATGAAGGATGTGTACCTACGCCAGCATAAATGTTATTGCTAAATCCTGCATACGCTACAGCTAAAAGATAATTATTGTTTCTTTCATCTTTTTTAGATGATGAATCGATCCAAAGAAATGATAAAACAAAGAAAAAAAAGGATCCATCGGTTACATCAGATGAAGAGGTTGTAGGTAAGTATAAGCACACATTTATCGTACATTAAAGTAATACATACATTAGTTTTAACAAATTAGTATGTGTATGATGATAAATTACCACATTTCCAGATATTGAGCAACTATAACGTAATCGAAAATTAGAAAAAAAACCAAAGAAACGTTTGTCCTAACTTGTTTTATCGTGCGTTCACGCTTTTGGGTATTGTTTTATTAGCTTTCGTGAAATATTGCTCATTTCTATAGCAATATTTCGAGCTATACTTTACCTACTAGTTCCTACAATCGCCAAAATAACTATTTTACAAGCTTGGAATTTTTGTAAAGAGTCAATGAGATAGATTTGTATTATGATCATTTCTCTTATAATAGCTCTTGGTATATATATATATTTCAATAAACATTGAATCGCAAAAAGATATATATAGATATATATATATATATATATATATATATATATATATATATATATCTTATATATATAAAAATCTTGAGTCACGATGTATGTTGCCAATAAACTCTAAAACGACTGAACCAATTTCAATCAAATTTCACATGTATCCGTAATTTAGTCTAACTTAGAAGATAGGATAGTTATTATCTGAATTATTCGCTTATGTCGTGAATATAAACGAATAAAATGAAGAAAAGTTTTCAAAGCGCCTGCACATTATAACCTGCAATTACGAGATAGATACGTATATTAAACAGTGAAACACTATTTGAAGGCGCTAAGTTATGATGTATAATTGTCTAAACTAAATTTTTGGTTGAACTTAAAGGTTGAGTGGTAGACCACTTTGTAATAAAATACATTATGCATGTACAATACATTTTTGACATATATTCTTGATCGTGACATCAAGGTAAAATCTACATCGGGGTTGGAAATATAATTTACTTCAACCAGAAATGCTCATACGCGGGCAAAACTTACGAAAAGCGTGCGAAGCCGCGGGAAACAGCTAGTATATATATATAATATGGTATATTACATTACACATTACATATGTGTAATATATAATATGTACATATCATACATATATATATATATATATATATATATATATATATATATATATATATAAAACCAATGAATACTAAATTTGATTATTACTTTAATATGTTTTTGTTAACGATAGTGTGCTAAGCGAAAATTAATCCAGTAAATTCAAATAACTATGCACACTAGTACATTCATTTCTATGACATTCATTGACTTGTCAAACTTACGTAATAGAGATGTGATTTGACGTTTACAATTAGGTTAGTGTGTATTGTTAGCTTGTCCATTTTACGCGCCAAGTATGGCATTGAAAATATACTCTACTTAAACGCAATGAATGATTTCCCCCAAAGTATCCCCCAAGTATTTACCGTAGCTTAGTTCTGAGATTACGTTTAAAAGTTAAATCATTAAATTTAATTAAGTTCTTTTATGCAACTACAGCAAATTTTTATATCGAGCAACCTGTATAAAAACAGTAAATGTATGTAAATTTCCAATATTTTGTGTCTCCAATAGGCAAGAAAAACGTATCAGGGAAAAAGAAAAATGCTGAAAGTACCAAGGAGGATGTAGGTTCCAAGAAAAGTAAAGCTACGAAGAAAAAATGAAACAGAATGAAGTTATATGGAATATTGCAGAATGGATTCTCCGTGTTGTAAATAATAATAAAGTAATTTATAAATTTTAAAACTTCATTTTATTGCTAGTGTTTATTATAAAACTATTTAAGTAATAGACTTAATAGGCTTATGATAAATTTAATATTTTTATGTTCAAGTGTAAGAAGATCTCCTGTAAACAGACAAATTTATGTCAATTAATGGGTTGATGTTTTTGACATTGGTCTTTAAACACAACATTTGCAGAGAGTATACTCTGTTAAATTATCTGAATACGTCATAGTTTTATATTCTGATACAGATGTTATGTCTGAATATATAGAACTAATGCCTAGTCTTTTAATGCTTGGAGCTCGGATTGAGAGGACTTTTGAGCTTACAATTTATTCCAATTGAGATTTTGGCGTCATCTTAAATCTTTACAAAGAATAGTATATCTTAAAAAGTGTTTAATCTTTAGGTCATCCATACATGGTAAACGGGTGTAATTTGTAAATGGAAACTGAATTTTATCCATACAGGGTGATGGAAAAAGCCCCGAAGAGACATTGCCAACTCAACAAAACTCCCACTTTTTCATGTGTGATTGAAAATTGAATAAAATACCTTCCAATACTAAATCGTATGTGTAAATAAGATGTGCAAAAACTTGCAAGAAATATCCGTACGTGTAATAAAGGAACCGTGATCTGCGCCACTTAAAAAATTATGATCTCAAAAAACAAATATTGTCAATCATACCCGGCCAGTAATAATAAGGAATTATGTGACTAGACTGCAAATCAAACCAATCAAACCAACAGACCAAAATTATACAACCCTTGCCCCCTACAGTATACTATATCATGGTTTCAATTTTACTTATTTGTAATTTGTTTGTCATAATAAAGATCTCAAACAAGAGAGTTTACATACAATATTGTGTCGATGTACCAACATCTCCAAACGAAAAAAAATTGTCTATCCAACAAGAGTGGTTGGTTATTGATGG
Source organism: Homalodisca vitripennis (assembly GCF_021130785.1). Taxonomy (NCBI): domain Eukaryota; kingdom Metazoa; phylum Arthropoda; class Insecta; order Hemiptera; family Cicadellidae; genus Homalodisca; species Homalodisca vitripennis. The sequence continues at coordinate 79,958,535 of NC_060211.1, forward strand.
CTAACAATATATTATTTAGGAATTAGGAATATATTTCTTTTCAATAGAATTGCTGTTCTTTGTACTATTGAATGTTGACCATTAAATCAGGTGCTATTTCTTTAATAATACGTTTTCAAAATAAACCATGATATTATGCCCAGATAGATTCTCTTGATTTGAGAGCAATGTTGAAGACTGGAAATCTCCTACTATTTTAATATCCATACTAATAGAATAGTGATGTTGATTTAATATGTGTAAATTAATATTTTTAATTCATCAGTTGCCAACGCAATGCGTAAAGCAGTAAAGCACCCTGTAGAAACTTGCAGTTGGTTTTCTGCTTAGGAGTAGAGGACCCTCGCGCTACAAACTGTATAAATTGGAGTAATGAATAGCCCACCTCTGCAGTTTACCAATTAATGTCAATTAGAAGACCAAGAAATAGTTGATATAAGGAAGTTGGCTCTGGTGAGCATTTGCATGACTAAGAGCATAGTGGGGGAGGACCTGGTCTATTGTTGCAGATACTAGGTTGACGGTGGACAGTTGGTTGACAGACATGGGCAGCAGTGCGTTAGCAGTTCTCTCACTTGTGGCGCTCTTCCTCCATCAAGGTAGGAAAACAAACAATTTATTCATTTCTTGTTAAATTAACTTATAGAATTATTTTTTCTCAAACCATTTCATTTCATGATTATGGTAAATTAGAGCACATTTGATAATAGTTGATAATGTTTTAATTGTATATTAAGACTTGAACGTTTTCCTTAAAATGTTGTATTACTTCCTGTATATACATTTATAAAACCTAAACATATAGTAAAAAGAAATTAAGAAACGCCAAAAGAAATTAAGAAATTCCAAAATAAAACTTTTTTACTATAAAATATTTTGTTTGTTTAAAAATATTTATTTTTTTATTTAAAAAACCTGTTGTTTTCATGCTGATAAATTACTCAAAAACACTTCATCATATGTTATATCAAATTATACACAAAATACGGTGTATGGTCATGTCATGTTCTGCCTGACTGTATTTTTTTGTAAACATTTTCTTGTAATAAGTATAAAAATAAACTTAGGTTCCCAAGATATTTCTTTTATTAATTTACCAAACAAAATATCTGGAGTTATATCGAATTATTTCTTAAGATATCTAAGAAAACTAACATATATTCAGATCATACGTAAAAAGAAGTGTTGTTCTCATTAGTTACTCGGTGGACTGTAGGTATTTAAAAGTTTGTGTTCCTTTTCTATATATTAATAAAAAGTATAATCAAATGTTTTAGTTGTATTCGTTTTCAATACTGTAAAGCTCGGTATAAGTATTTTATAACACTTTCAGTATACAAGTAAGTGTTTTATAACCAAAAGTTAGACAATTTTGAATTAGAAAACTGTACTTTTAGTTTTATTTTCTATCAGAGTTTACACTCATTTAATAAGTAATTTTTTTAAAGAAGGTAAAATGCTTATCTAAAGCTTCAGAAAAAGACGTAGTCTAAGTTAAAATTAGAAACATGATATGGTTGGTTTGTATTGAAAGATTATTTTTTGGAAATAACTTATCCTTAGATAACAAAAGTTTCACCCAAGAGATGTTTAAATAGAATATGAAGGTAATAGCGAAATGTACATGGTTACAATAAACGTTTTTAAAGACATGAAACGTTTTCGAACCCTTTATATATATTTTTCTGATAAATACATTGTTACATGTGGAGGTGTAATGCACACTATTATGAATTTCAGTGAATGTGACAACGTGAGTCATGTTTCCTAAATTATCCATTTCATATAAAAAGATCAATGAACATGAAATATTGAAATCGATTATAAGACACAATGCTTAGTGGTTAGCCCAATAACAACAAGACAGGAAATTATTAGATTATACAGGTATAATTAACCTTATTACGAGTATTATCTTTATCACGCAACTGTTTACTAAATAATAACAGTGTATAATGTAAACAAATTAATTAGTAATTATAAATTACTCATATTTTTTATTGTATGATAGAGAAATCTCTATTTGGTAATACTGTTCACGTTCATGCATGAAGAGGGCGCTGTTCTCGGTGGCCTTTTTCATATTACCAACGGTTAAATGGAAAAATTCGGGGAAATGAGTGTTAGTAGTACCCATTTTTATTCACCCAGCTCCTAACGTGGTTGGTAGCAGACCTTAAAGCCATGGTGATTATATAGATATATAATATTATTATGGGGTTTCTAGACCACTTATGGGACAGACAGAAATCAATGTAAAATACTGTTCAAAGGACCATAAACCACTGATGTCTAAATTATATTTCTTGCTTTTTTTATGATAGCAACTGTGTTCGTAAGGTTTTTACTGTACTTTTATATACTTATTTATCGAAATACAACAGTAATATTTAACAAAAATCAATATTTTAATAATATAACAATTTTGTTTTAAATTGAAAAAAAAAAAACATTTCTGTCATACCAACTGTTAAATTATCATTAATTTGGGGTCAGGGGCATGGTGTAAGGAAACAGTGTTACAATATGTTATGTATTATTATTCTTTTGATTAATAAAATTCGAATATGTATTGTAAATCATTGTGCATAATTTGGTAGTTGAAAGTGATTTCCTTTTTTGTAATATATCGTATTGTAACTCAGCAACCGAATGAACGCCTGAAAAGTGAGAAAATGCAATATAACTACGCTATTTACTGCGGCATGGGTACAATCAAATATCGTGTTGTGTACATTTATATTCAGTTATCGTCCAAAATAAAATGCCCACAACGTGTTATTCGTAGCCACACTTGCTCACCATGGGCTGATGTTTTGCGCAGATTAAAATAGCCACAGGCTGAGTGAATACTGCCTTCCACAACGCGTTGCGAATATTTTACATTTACGTAAAGATTGAAATGCTGTTGTATACTTCTGACAGCTTCTAAGTGTAATAATAATAATTATAATTAATAATTATTAAGTTTGTGTAATTATTACACAAACTTCAAATAAAATTGTCTATATAAATCCTGGCAAGTTTAAAAACCAAATTTAAAAAAGTGATGTAAAACTGCAAATAAGTAGCAATACATTTGAGTAGGTTTATTTAACAATAAGATTTAACTTTATAGTTTGCCTTTCCCTTAAGGTTAACCATCCTAACCCTGAAAATAGGCTGTCCACTGCTGACTAGCGTCAAACAATAGTCCACATATTTATTATTTATTTAATACATAATATATATATATATATATATATATATATATATATATATATATATATATATATATAATTTTAACGTATTTTACCAATGTTTGTATTTTTAAACAACCTCTGGATCCTGGGCGACAAAGAACGTAACAACTCTTCCTGTATTGTTTCGTGACTGAAGATGATGTAATATAATTTGAGACTGTATCAAACACCACACATAAAGTGTGTTAAGGTGAGTACTCGTTTGTATATCAACGAAACAATCCTAATGTTTTTATGAAAGGCGATAATTTCACAAGTCACACTATTTTAGTTTGGTACACTAAAAACTAATAGCCATTGATGAGTAAATAAGTTATATAAACATTTTTAAGAAAATCCAAGCTGAGTTCCCGCACAATACAGGTTGGCACTGACTTCCCGGACTAATGGATTTTAATATTTATTTTTAAGAAATTCTTAACCTTATCCTAGACAAGAATCCGGGCCCCTGGGTGATAAGTTGGTAAGATGATCATTCAGCATTCAAGGATAGATTTATGACGAGGCCATTAGTAACAGCAGATGGGAAGCGACAGCAGTGAAGTTTATACAATTGAAACCATTATAGTCATTTCTGCTTTTTAACCTGACTTTTAACATCATAGAACACTAGTAGAATGCACAGAAAATGACTGTTCCTAGTATTGAATAAAATATCAGATGGTTTTTCATTACCGGAAAACTGGTTTGCAGATACCAGGCATGGATAAAAAATTAAAGCCAACTTCAATGAATGTACACATTTCTAAAAACTTTAATACGTGAATTATTTATTCCATACAACAAAAAGTTGCCAGCGTATTTTGCACACACTAAGAACGCTCTTGCGTGTTCCGGTGATCAGATGGTACAATGTTCACGGAAGGAAGGCCACAAGGTCACCTCGCAACACCCACACTTACTTGTCTTGTCTCATCCAGCAATTATAACAGTTGCGTAACCTTGCTTAGTTAGTATACACCCGCCATTCATAGCCAATTGTGGCCGAGTCTTGGGACAGGAAGACCTTTGTCCACCCAGGGCAATTAACCACCGTAGCATCTAGTTCCTTTGTTAAAGCAAACCTTAGAAGTTATTAAACTAAAGAAGGTAGGAGTATGTCACATCATTTGTTGTGTAATAGATTTCGCTGAGGTTGCTTGGAAAAGTCTGTAGCAAATTTCATTCACAAGATGCAATCTTTCTTCAAAGATTTTGCCACATGTTTCATTTACATTTTTGTTCACCGAGTTTGGTTTCATAGCAGGTTTCCGTACGGTAATAAAAGTTCCGTGACGTAGGCTGAGTAGGTTCAGTTCACATTAGTGAGCTGAAGAGTGAGCTAAAATAAAATCCTGACACCAACTTTTAACTTTTGTTTTCTATAATTATTATTGTTTTTTTTTTTACTGTATGAAAAATCTACATGTGTGTTGATATGTCACATGTTAAAAACTCAAATAATTTTACTTAGCTTGTTTACAAATTCATTTTTTCTGCTATTTCTCGTTGCCATAATGGTTAATCATAATTACAATAATACAGTCACTGCGGCTCTCTAACTGAGAGATCACGGGTTGAAATCCCGGGGAGGTCCAATCATGAGAGGAATAATAGCCACAGTGACCAAAAACAAGCCAGCATAGCCTAAGAGCTGAGGCTTAAAAGACAACACAAAAAAAGGTTGATGCGCAAGGTGTGAAATGTACCATCACCGAACACAGTGTTGGCTATATAGAGATGAAGCTTCATGAAATTTTCAAGTCTACTGGTTAGTTCGTTTTCGAGATATCATGTAGATATACAGATAAACAGGCAGACAGAAAGTAAATTTTCCCAACCCCTCCAGTGATAGGTTTAAATATCTGCCAATCACAGACAAAAGTTTTGCACATATTTTGTTACCAAACACATATTAATAAATATTAGCCTATAGTTCCATATTTCTATTACATAGGAATTCCCAGAATTCATATAACACGATCATTTTCTTCCGATAAACACAAATCCTTAAGTGCTGAGTTTTGGAGGTACAGACATGTGATAATTAACCCATAACAATTATTTTATATATATAAGAAGGGACTTTCCATTCGTACCAATTACTTAATAAACCATTGCATTCAACATGAACTCAGATACGCTACATTTATCTTCGTTTCTTATAAAAATATTGTTTTACTGGTTCAATTATCAATTCTAAAATTTACACACATTATTAACAGTTGTTTACACAATTACTAGTAAATAAAACAAGTTCCTTCAATCTCAATCAAAATCAACTGCAAATAGATTTTGCTGTATTGTTAAATGGTAAACTTTTCCATGTATTGTAAACTGGTCTTGTATGACATTTATTCCATCATAGTTTAGCTAAATTTTGCAAGTTTAACAGCTTTATGAATGGAATTCACACAAAATTTCTAACTTCTGCACATCGAACGCATTGGTAGCATACAAATTGTTTTACGTTTAACTAATTTTTAATCTTTGTTAAGTTATTTATCCAAGAAGGAAGAAATCGAATGTCAGGTATCGAAATAGTATATACATAAAATAAGGCTATTTCGATACCTGATATGTATATACAGTATGTATAATTTATTCACTGAAGACGTATTATTTGATAGTTACGTGAAATTATTTTCGTTGTAATTTGACAAAATTGGATTTTGCCTATACAATAACACTGTCCGATTTGACTAATTTTAGAAATAAATCTTGAATTAAGACTTAAAATCCCATGTTCCGATTTTAATTTTTTTAATTAGCACTCCATTTACTCTTTAATAAGCGTACTTTGATTGTACAAAGTAGTAAACTGATGTTTTGGATAGCTTGGCTTTTTAATGAGAAATATCAAAAGTACCATTCTTGTCAACGAGATATCGCTGCGATCAGATTCAGCATCTACCGTTATTAGTTTTGTTATTATCCGCTAGATAGCATTCCTTGCTTTATTTTTATGTTTTTACACTTATTTATTATGATAAGTTATTCCTATTTATTTATTTGCACAATGCATTAATAAGGAATAACATTGATTTAAGCAGGAACAAGTATTTTGTTAAATTCATTGCGTTGTAGTTACATTTATGAAAAAATTAAATAGGTAAGTTTCAAAATACTACTACACACACTAAAAACACGCTTTTTGTTTCCACATACTCGACATTGTACATGTATCACAGGCCCAAATGCACTGTATCTTGCATTGAATTCCAAAGACTACGACTTTTTATGACATTTTCAATAGAGGCACCTTTCAATCCATTTTCTTTGGCCATCTAACGCGCTATTATAGTTTTATAAAACAAACTAGTACAGTTACTCAATGAGTTTAAATTTTGTATAAACAATGTAAACATCTTTTAAAAATAAATATTAATATTTATAAAAATCAAACTAAAAGAGAGAAGGCAAAGAAAGTACATGTGCAATCAAAACTTCGGCCAAAATGGGCTCTTTGGTTAAGTCTCTAGCCGTTAACCTACACTGCATTATAGCCTTTAAAGTGGTTATATCGTTTTTAGTCATCATTTTTAAATGTTATAGTCACAATCCTTCAAGGTACTCTTCAAAGACGAAGGGTCACTTCACAAGAATACATAAAGACATTTAAAGTAGTCATTTTTGGACCATTTTATAATCAGTCCCATTGGAAAACGGTTTATGATTTCAATTTTTTACAATAAGTGTGTGAAACATGAATGGTGGGTTTGACATGTGTTTTAATTTGAAAAAAATTGAGTTAGTTTTATCACAATGTCTAAGATGTTACGGAAGAATATTAATTTTATATTCTGTGGAATTAAAACAGGTCGATCCCTATGGGAGAATAATGTCCAGTCTGGCGTTTTAAAATTGTAAAAATCGTATTCATATAGAATTTGTGTTCATGTTTAAAAAGACACCGTGCACTGTTCCCTTCCACGTGCTCTTGGGTGCACGAGCAGGGGCGCACTCACTCTTCCCCCTTCACCTTTGCCAGACCATAGCCCTCCAGCCCCTCAACTCAATTAGTTCCTCTATTCCATCGCTATACACTTGATTGAATACATAGTTGTATAGCAAGGCTAATCTCACTGAGCCTGACTCGTATTACGTTGAGCATGCTTATTTAATTAAATTCCAAATGAAGATATGTGTATATAATAGTGGTATATTAATTAGTTAAAAAATTAATAAACCGTTCAAAATATCTTTAGATCTGAAGACTACAATGGATTGAATGAACTTCAGCGCTTGACATAAAGACGCGACCTGGGCTATATGCATTGAAATGTTGTATTTTTTTAACGTAAAAAATAGTAAAAATTATAGTTTTTTGTGATTACATAAAAGAATATTAAAAAAAAAACACACACACACTACCATAACTGGAATCGGTGTCAAGTTTGAATAAATAGTCAAATTAATAAATTATCTAGTTATAAATGTAAAGGCAGGAAAAATATAAAAACCCCATAGAAATTGATCAACTGAGGAGGGTATGTATAAACTTCGTTTTTACATAGACAAGAGCAATGGTGCATGCAATTTGACTGAGAGCTATTGAAGGTTATCACTGAAACAATTTCTCTCTTATCTACCGAGGGGATGAATCATGTATCTTCTGATTTACTACCTCTCTGTCCTCAAGGCATATCAAAAATGAAATACGTTATAGACCAGAAATTTGGACTGCAACCTCGGCGAAACGTATTATGCTACACTGGCGTAGCGTACTCCTACCTTGCTTGTATACAGGTATACAAGCAAGGTAGGAGTCCTTGTATAGACAAGATACAGTTGGATCAAATTTCAAGTGCATAACTCATTTCATTTTAGACATGTCGTACGGACAGACAGACAGGCAGGCAGGAAATCACACAGAATATAAATGGTCCCATCCACAGACAAAAGCGAAATTATGCCAGTCTACTGAGTGCAGCCAAATCCCATTAATGGATATGCACCTTCGTAGAAATCGTACGTCACTATGCAAAATGTAAAGTCTACAGATGAAATTTTCTCGTGATATCTTGCGGTTGGTTCGTATGCTACATGTGTTACTATTTCACATGTCAAGGTGTCATTTTTATAATTAATTGTATACATTTTGTGAACAAATGTATTTATTTCCCAGATTTCCCTTTGGCAACATGGTTACCATAACACCGACGTAACAATGTTCACTAGCGCTCATTAAAATCTCATAAAGTAATATGTGCTACCACCTAACTGTATGTAGCATAGCCTACATACAACTCAAATTACATTCATAATTTCAAGATTCGTTTTTGAGACACTTTGCAGAAAAAACAGACACAGACAAAAGTGAAATTATTGCAGTCCCCAAAGTGATAGGCTTCGCTATTATTAACGTTGTATTATTTTCTTAAGTGTGACTTTTAGATAAAAAATTGTCTTTAAACTTTCATAACATACAGGTCTAAGAACATTAAATTATACTGCAAAATAATCTACCCGTCCCAGTGCCTGCTATAGCTTTATTGCCAGGCTGTAAATGCTGAAGTGTAGGCATATTACGTTACTAAGAGATACGAGTGGGACGTCGCGACGCCCTGCCCGATGAGGAAGGGAGAGTGTATCGACCCTGTGGTGGCGCCGACAGTCATTCTGGCTGTGTTTGGGCTGCAACTGTTCTCTACAGCCAATCCGAGGAACGACTTTCACTTTCTGTTTGACATTACTGGAATTTCCGTTAAGGAACTTCGTATTTCAACAAAATCAACAGACTGGCCTCTGCCATGACCTCTGCAGTGATCTTATTTGAAGAACAACTGAATAATTTTTTTATATAGCCATAAAAAAGTAAACCTTTCAAATGTCAACACAGATTATGGTATGTTATATCTAAGTACTTTTTAATTGTTTTAATGTTCAATTTTTCTCGTAAAATTCAAAACCAGGAATTCAAACATTGAACGTTTTAGATTTTGTAATATTCTTTTCAAACATAAACAATCTGTCTTAAACCTTCAGTTTATTTGAGTGGAATTGGTGGACGGGTTGGGTATCCCTGAAATCCAAATATTGTCTGTTAATTGAAAGGCCCTTGTGAAGATAACCGAAATTTGTATTTACACCATGTTATATATTTTTGTATACGTTGCAGTTTTGTGTGCTACGCTTATTGATTTTAAATAACTTAATTTTCAATAGTAAATTACTTGTTTGCATTATAGGAGAGGCGATCAAATGCTACGTGTGCTCATCCCAACGAGACCCAGTTGCAAGGATCCGTTCATCAGCAATCAGCACGAGCACTTACTAACCCACTGCTCGCAGGACAGTATGAGGAACATCAATGACATCATCCCGGGGGTGTTCAGCAACTTCGGCTACCACACTTCTCAGCCGGAGGACTTCGCCTGCGTCAAAGCGGTCACTAGACGTGAGTAACCTGTAAAAGTGCTACCGTTGCTAACATATGCAGTAAGGTTCTACTCTACTTGTGTTCTTAGCTTCTCTATACTAGTCCCTAATTCAACCTTTTTTCCTTTATAAATCTTGGTCCAGAGTTAGTTTTGGCCAGCCATTATACTCTCACTGCATCAACGGATACTGTAAAGAAGAGTAAAGATAGTATAATGTATATGACGTTCAATACCAAGAGGTATTATATTAATTATCCTAATACTATTATGAATGCCTATAAGTTTGTGTATGAGTGCATTTGTTTGTTTGTTTTGACTCCTTAGGGCGAGCTGCTTGATGTAACTATCAAGATCACTATACTTTTATATTGTCATAATTTAATAATGTCGTCGTTCAATGTCAAAAAGGTGTTAACCAAATTTAGTAAACATACCTGTAAATTTTAATTCGTACATTCCGTCAGCATATTTCTTAATAGATCTTCCTATAGAATAGTGCGAGCCTTTTAACATTCTTTTCCCAGGATTTTTACTTAAATGTTCCCCTTTTCAATGTTCAAGGGGATATTTTGGTTCCCCTTTTGTTTAGCCGACTTGTGCTTCTATGTAAAAAAGGGGTTAATGTCAACGTATAATAATATACCCGTATTTATTGTCATTATTTCAGTCTGTATAGCTTAAAAATTCAATTCCTGGCTCTCTCTCTCTCTCTCTCTCTCTCTTATCCATAGAAATCTTCTTCCTCTTCTTTTAACAGTTTGCAGCATATTTCTGACAGTATTCAATGTGTCTTGGTGTTCAATGTCTTTAACATTATAATATTTGATCTGATTTAATCAATGTATTTCCTTACCTTCTCTTGCTCGACCTCACGTGTACTCACTGGCACGATATGTTCCTGGCACAGACTATGACCGGGAGGAGGTGGTAAGGAGTTGCAGCATCCCACGGGCAGACACCTTCGACGTCTGCAGCCAACTAAAGTCGCGCGACCTCACGTTCTGTGAGACCTGCACCTCAGAATCTTGCAATGGGGCGCGGGGCCTCGCCCCCTTGGCTCTCCTAGCAGCCGCTCCTGTCCTAGCCCTACTCTTCAACAAGTACTGACCAGATATCTGTCTCAAAGACAACACTTTAGAGCCGTGGTGGCATTACATCAGGAGTTTTAGATTCTATACAGGTTAGCAACGCTAAGCAGAATTGTTACTAAGAATCGCCACGGCCTTTTGTATAATGAACGCAAATGGTTCCTTTCTAAATTGACATGGAAGATTAAATATACAAAGATGTATCCTTTTTAATTTTTTGATAAAATGGATATATCTTTAGAAATGGTGCTTAAACCTATTATCTCTATAAAAACACAGCACCGTAATACTTACAACAATAAACCAATAACTGAATATATAATAAAACTCTAATAATATGTAAGTTTGTAGATACTGTCAAACTACTAGTAATTTATTATATGTTATTTTTATAACCGATGATGTAATAGTTTTTAAGTTTTATTGTCACTACTATTAAAGACATTTAACAATTGTTTCTGTTCTACTGCTTGATGTTCTTTGTCTATTTATTTTTTACCTTTTTTATCTCAGAAATACAAATAGGTTACTACTTATAGATTACAATACCATTTTTAACATAAAACATTGACTGTAATACAACTAGTTGTTTATAAAATATTTTTAAAGCAATAATGAAAATTGTAACACAAAATAAACGGTGATAGGGTATAAAATACAAACCAATGAGACTGGATATCAACAAGAGTGCAAACCAAACAAAACCTGCGTAAAACTAAAAATACCCCGCTGGATTATTGAAATTTTTGTATCTTCTTATTACCTTTGAAAAAAATCCTAATTACATTGTCTGTATTAAAATTGTATGCCAGCGAGCATGTCAAATCACCATTTGTAATAAGCGCCAATTAGCCTATCTTCAGTGCTATACAAATTGCAAAGGCCTCGATTGAGAACTCAATAGAAAAGTTTCAATCACTGTTCTTAGGATTCAAATTTTGTATGGATATAGAGGGTTTTATTTGCTTTTTTTGCTGCTTTTAATTTCAATAAACTCGTACGTTTATTTAAATGTTCTCGGTGAAACCAACCACTTACATTAAGTTGCATTCTTAACAATACAAAATGTTGTTGTTACAAGGTTCATACATTTAAACAGATGTAAACAAAGTTATTTTACGATTCCCGACAATTTTTACCAACATTGACGCTGAGAATGTGACTTTATTTTAATTATATTAAAACGATTGCCTAACACTGACAGGATATTTCCGAACTTCCTATGTTCGGTCAGTTAGAGATTAAGATTATTGTTCATCATCATTTTACAACTGACCTTTTAAAACATAATAATAGTAGTATAATTACTTCAATCGGTTTGTCCATATTCTACATAAATAAACTTGACATTGTCCTATTCCACATATTGGTTTAAAAATTAGTATGACTTAAAATGTTTTATTTCAATAGAAAAAGTGAATACCTAAACAAATATTTGAGTCATGTACTGTATTTTAAAGGCTGAGCTTTAGTGAAACCTGTCACATGAGTGGTTGGAAAGGTTTCATGTCTGACTGTCTACACTACATTTCGAGGACAAACTGGTCTACTACATACTTAAAGCAAGATGTATCGAGCTTCATTTATAGGTAAGTAACATAAAGTTTTAATTTGGTTGATCGTCAGCAAAAATGTTTACATTGGTCTTTACGTTAATTATGACGGCAAAGAGAAAACTTCAGAATAATTAAATTCGTAAACAAACTCAGTACAGTCATATTACATTTTAACTAGTGACACAGTAAGAATGTAGCCAAACATCAGCATGGTATCTTGAGAGAACTTTTATCTGTATAGACTTAAAATTTTTATGAAACATTATTTACATAAGTAAAACAAATTCGGCTTAATTACACCATTTACACTCAAGAATGGCTGTGCCAAATATAATGATCTCTAATTTGTTACATTCGTTTCCTCCCCGAATAGTTATAACAATATAATTATATAATTAGAATAGTTATATAATTATTACAACATCGTAGAAGTTCACGAAAAAAATAAGATAAATAGGACAAGACTTTTTTACATAATAGTATAGATTGGAAGAACCTGTGTTAATTACCTGTTCTGTGTTAACATTATTTTATGACAACTCAACTATACGTTTAATTAAAGTAACCACTAATATCAATTGTTTAAGTTATGTATTGAAGGCATATAGTAAGTTTGATAGTAACAAAACTTCTTATTTCACCCTTTTCTGTAACCTCTGTTGAGCTCAGAGTAAGAAAGTATCCAGGTAAGAAAATATATAACTTACACACACAAAATATGAAGACCAGAATAAATTACAATGACCATAAATATGTACTTTTTGAAATGTTGTCTTGATTGGGGAAACAAGCCAAAAATAAGTGGCAATACATATATATTTTTTGATGGTGACAGCTACTTTACTTAACGAATAGTTTCCACATCGACCCCACATTTTTATATTTCTAATTTTAGTGATAGTCTTTTACATTGCTAATCGTGAACTCAACGACCCCATTTGTGAAACAACAAATAACAGAAGGTCTTTTACTTTACGAAGCTCTGTGACAACGACTCAACTTAATAAGAAATCTAAAAGTTGAACCAAAAGGTTTTTTGTCACAAGTGGGTTCGTTGAGCAACGGCCCTTTTTCCTTCGTTTTATCTCATTCATTCGACTAGGTCATTTACACTAAGGATTTTTGTGTCAACAGTCTAAATGCATATTAAAAGTTTTAAAATAGGAAAAAGGAAAGATCGTAGAATCGAACTGTTTTCAGAATATGCTGAAATATAAGCATTAAAGGATGATTGATTCAAAAACCCCGTATTGAACTGGTACTCAAATACGACTTTCGGGTGTGATTATTCAATTGATCTTTCTCTCAATGCTACTGCGGAGGATCAGAGTCGATTAGTCAACTCAGGTAGGCAATAAAGGGGCTTCAGCTATGCAGAGTTTTCGTCCGTAGCATGGGGTATAAGGGTAGATTTAAGTCTAGTAAGTATTATGTGCAAAGATATAGTGTAAGATTTTTGTACAATAACATTTAATAAACAACAATAGCCTGTAAACATTTTAAATTTTATCACTGATTAACTTTTGAACTGAGCCTATGATCACAGTACTATAATTATCTAGTAATTATAAGCTTTTGACTGTGTGCATCATGCGACACTGTTGCACCAGTTGTGGACAAGTGGTATTCGGGGTCTGCCGCACCGTTGGCTCTCGTCTTACCTCGCGGACAGAGAGAGCAGTGCGTGCAGATTGCGAATGCTCTGTCAGACAAAGTAAAAATGCCCTATGGTGTCCCTCAAGGATCAATATTAGGGCCAGTCCTTTTCATATTATACGTCAACAGACTGAATTCTTCAATCCAGAATGGAAAAGTGGTTCAGTATGCTGACGACACGACTCTCTGCATCAGATCAAAATCAAAACAAGATCTCGAGGTGAAATCATTCATTGAGGTGAATTCATGCATTGAACATTTCTCAAAACTCAATTTGAAAACAAAGAGTTCGAAATCAAATGTGATGAATTTTTGCCTTCGGCAACAAGAGCATTGGCAACGACCCGCAGTGATGGTGGATGACGTACTCTTGGAAGAAGCAGAATCCATCAAATTCCTTGGAATGTACCTTGATCGAGGACTGACATGGGATGATCACATTGATAGAGTCTGCTCAAAGGTTGCTTCAGGCATTTATGTTTTACGCAACCTTTCAAAATTTTGTTCCATGGATGTATTGAAAACGGCTTATTTTGGTCTCATACATCCACATTTATCTTACGGCCTTAGGCTGTGGGGAAGTTGTTCTAAATACAAATTCGAAAGAGTATTTAGAACACAAAAGAAAGCCATCAGAATTCTTTCAAAACTGAATCCTAGAGAGTCGTGTAAAGGATCCTTCAGGGAGCTTGGATTGCTGACTTTACCCTGTCTCTATATTCTCGAGGTCGCCCTGTATTGTCGACTAAAATGCCAGTTGGTGCAGGGCAGGGACGTCCATCACTATGAAACAAGAGGCAGGGACAACTTTCGAACCGAGCAACACAGGACAACAGCATTCGGACATTTGCCATCCCAGGTTGGTGTCACAATCATCAACAGGCTCCCTGAGGAAATTAAACATCTCGAAGATCCCAAAACATTCAAATCTCGACTAAAACGCCTCTTGGTGTTAAAGGCATTTTTACTCCGTTGAAGAGTTCATGATGGGCCGCTGGGATGAAAATCCTTGAAATTATCAACAAACAATTTCCCAGTCCTGATGTCCAGTTACCATGAAATTCCAAATACTTGTTAACTGCCTTGTTTATTGACTCTCACATTTAAGTATTGTGTGTGTTTAATACCTCAAATGTTGACGCATGCAATGCAACTGTGAAATTGTTGATTGTTGATGCAATAAAGAATATTATTATTATTATTATTATTATTATCTCAAAATAGCATAACAAACATGTTAAATAAATAAAATAATGCATAAGTTAGATTAAACTATAGGGTTAAGTTGGTGAGTTGTATGTTTGATTTTCTTTAAGGGTACATTTTTTAATATGGTTTTTGTTATTGGTTTGAACAATATACCATAAAAAAGTCAACATAAAATCTACCGACTGAACCCCACAGTTTAATGAAACATTTGTATTATTTTTATTGTTTTACTATATTTGTTATTATATCTTAAGTTTATTACTACTACTTTGATACGTGCGTGTGTGAGCTCAGCCATGAAACTTGTCAGTAATAAAGCACAAAATATTTAAGGCTATTGCAGTTGTTTCAATGTATTTTAATTCTTTCGACAACAATAAACGTGTCCACAGCATATACAAAATCTGTGGATTATTTTATTATTCATATTGGTGAACCATTCATATTGGTACATACATAGAGTAACACCTTAAAACTAAACACGATATCATTCACCAATCAACTAAACTCGACATTTCTGTAGTCATGTGCCGCTGTCAAACGTATGTGCGGTTGCCCAATGTAAATGACACTTGCCCGTACAGCATTGTTTTTGCTGTACCCAGTGGTGTGTACTCAAAAGGATAAACCAGCCAAATATGAACCTGGTTGGAAGCTTCTAGAGTCTCGGTGAGTGTGATAAATTAATTGGTAATATATGCCGAGGGCTTACAGTAATTAGAAGACAGTTGACCGTACACTCAAGGGCCACACTCTTTCAGTGACCAAAAGTTTCAAAATACCACGTGTAAAAATCTCCACGATGCAAAATCCACCTTTATCGAGTTTAACGAATTCAGTGTTTGGTCTTACGACGGCCTAATAGAACGCTGCCTTAACGACCAGAGATGATGTCCTATATAAGCTGTGCAACCATGGCTAATGAAGGCCCAGATAAGGTTCATCCACCTTCGTCTTTGATAAAGACCGTAGACACATCATTGGACAGTTGTGATTATCACAGAACCTAAGCCAGGTGATAAAGCATAAAATTGTCATACGGAAATAATTGTGACGGAAAACAAGAAGAAGACCAACAAAGTGTGAATATGTGTCAAAGGAGATTTTTTATCTGCCCGTAAATCTCAGCACCCTCGTATTTCGATCCTGACTAGATGCTGAGGTTCCCACCAAGGTACATCCTTGGAAGCATACATTGCAGAAATAAAGGACTTTCAACTCACGGATAATATTACAGTTGTAACTTCCTGGTCTTCTTAAGCTTTATTCGCTGGAAAAAAACACAAAACAATGCTGTTGGGCGAATTCAGGGTACCCCAGCGGAATTCCGCCTACGCCGAAAATATATACACTGGTATGAAACATCTCGTAGCTCATTCTTCAAAACACTGGTATCGTGTATGGTATGGTATGGTATATGGTATGGTATATTGGTATCGAGAGATTTCGGTTCGCCCTGACTTACTATATAGCTGTAGAATACAGTCACAACCTCATGTCTACCACTTCAACCACTTCAAACTCCGTTCATTGAGGAAAATATCGCAACTGAGTAACCCACATTGCACTCCTAAGTACCAAAGGATTGGCAATATCAAGTTTCGCATTGCCAAAATCCTTGCTGACAACCAACGATGCACAGTTTCGCCGACGTAATTCTTATTAACACTTAAGCCTGTGATGTTCTCGGCACAGCCATCCTCAAATTAATGATGGCAAAATAGACTACTTTTCAAAGCTAATAGAAGTTAAGTGATTGAGCTGAGTGACGTTGTAAAATTAAGTGTAATAAAAATCATTATTTTCCAGTATTAAGGAAAAAGTGGGTTTTACATTAGTTGAAAATAAATTTTTAATTTTTACCCTATGTACTCGTAAGAGACACTAGGTGACTGTTTTTTAAATTTTATTTTACTAGAACATCACTGCATTTTTGAAAAAGACAAAAGTCAAGATCAAAAATTCAAGAGTATGTTTTTATAAAACTAAAGGAGATTATAACTCCCAATCAATAGCCAAGATGAAAACTTACAATATCTTATGTTATACCTTATTATTATATGTCCAATATGGTTAAATATTACATTCATCACTTTTGGTTACAGGTTTTTTGAACATGAAGTTTCGACATATTTTACCATATTTTTATGTCTTTCGTGAATAACTTCAAATGAACTGGATTTCATTCTAAATTCTTCAAGTATTTACATTTATATGGTGTAAATTAAGTCCTGATACACCTGGATACATTCTAAACTGTTGGAGATACAGATGTAAAACATTCACCACTCTTATTAAAATAATTTTTTGGATTTTTTAGGATAAAAAAGGGGAGCACAAGGGGGTACATAACTTTAGATTTTCAAATTGTAACCCCTATCTTGTAACATGTCTTTTAAAGGACAATTAGAAACGAACACAATGACACTAAGAAAACATCTATACGGCGTTTCTATAAAAAGTTATGGGTAAATATCGCAAAAAATAATAATCTGTACGGAAAATGTCAATGTCTTGCGCATATCAACACAATTCATGCGTGTTATCTTTCAGTAAGGCTTAGTGGTGCCCAGTTTATCGCTTTACGCTGTATCTTGTAATATATATTTTGGTGTGCATAGTTTTGGTAAGGGGCGTCGTGTTCTAAATAGCATTACAACGTAAGAGGTTAAAAGGCTTTTTGTAAGCGGGGAATCTTTTTTATTCTATTAAATATTTTAAACAAGTTATTTTAATAATTATGGTGAAAACTGTACATAGATATCTAAATCCGTTTGAAATATATCCAGACGTATCGGGTCTTAATTTACGCCCTGTATATTAAACACATGCCTGTTTGAATTATTTCCATTTTCTTCATGTTTTATAACTATACTTTAATGTTTCTATCACACATAAAGAACGAATGCGCACTACTTCATCATTTAATACAGTCAACTCTTAAGCCAATGTTGTAAATTTCACACTTATTTTGATCTCCAGTTGTCCACATACTACTGTACTGGAATAGTACATAAATATTCCATAACTGAAATGAGAAAACAGTTTCGCATAATCTATAGTACACCCATGCAATACATGTATTACTCATAAATACATATTATGAGTATATGCATGTATACATAGGCCTGAGAAGCATAGTTCTGTCAAAAAAAAAACAACTAAGATGGTTCTTATAACAGTTTATAATGTATAATAAAAGTTGGATAGTAACTTTATCATTTATAACTGCATTACAGTATTGAACAAGCACTGCATACTTAATATGTGCTAACATGTGCAGTTAAAATTATGTTTTTACTAAAACTTCTAAATATCTTATCTGAATTCATTGTTACTCTGTGATCAACAGGGGTTGCAGAAAAAGTTGAATGGGGAAGTATTGTTGCTATTAAGCTTATGTATATTCTCACATTATAAATGTAACGCAAACCAATTGGAAATAGCGGTTAAATTTATAAAACATACGGTTATGCTGTCATAAAACCATGTTTACACAGAACAGTTGATTAGATTTAACAGATTCATTTAATTAATAATCTTTGTTTGCTGTAATGCAACTTTAGTGGCCAAGATGGGATTTTTCTCAATTTTAGATACCAAAGGGAGCGTTTGGTTTTGGAAATCATTTTTTAAATGGCTCGGAGGAATTTTCAAAATATAAATAAGTCTATATCTAAGCCAGGGACGATAAAAATGGCCATGTCAAATTTCATTACAGTTGATTGAATTATTAACGCGTGAAAGCCTAACAAACAACTTTCACTTTACTTTTGTGTTATAAGTTAGAATTTGTTCGAATACTACAGTACTATTAAACTAAATTTAATATTTAAAAATGTAACAATTTAGTCTTAAAATATAAATATTTTCTTCTGTCAAACCAACTGATAAAATATTATGAGCCTGTAGTCACAAAATGGTGTAAGGAAACACTGTTACAACATTTTACATATTATTGTTCTTTTAATTAATAACATTCTGATATGTATTGTAAATCGTTATGCAAAATTTAGTAATTGGAAGTGCTTTCCTTTTTTTAGTGTATCTTAATATAACTATTACAGCTACCGAATGTACACCTGAATAATGAGGAGATGCAATATAACTACTGCAGCTTGGATACAAAAATGTCGACGAGTTGTAAACATTTTAATTCAGTAATCACCCGAAAAAAATGTCCACAACATGATATTGGTAAGCACACTTGATCACCATGGGCGGAAGTGTCGTTTTTGCACAGATTATTAAAACAGCTAGGGTAGGGGCGGGTAAGAATGCGCACTTAACAACTTTTTTGTTATAAATGCTATAATTAAACAGTAACAAAAATACAAAATACATTACTTGTTTCTATGCCTTTTGGGCAAACATATAAATGAAGTAAAAACTTGAAACTTTATGTTAATATAAAAAAAACAAGTGTTTTTGTATATCCTTACATGTGCGCAGTCTTGACCGCATGGTTGGGTAAGACTGCGCTGAATGGAGGGTAAGGGTAAGAACAGAACAAGTGGGTCGCGGTAGAGGTGGAGGTCGCGGTGGATGCTACTAGTTAAGTCGCGGTCGATGTCGACAGCACATAGCAAGGAGGTTACCAACGCTGCTCAGTCAAGCTACGACCACTGTCAAGTGAATTCGTTTGATAAAATTTTACTGACTATATTGTGCTTTTGTTATGCTTTGTGAGTCAAGTGATGACAGTGATGAAATGTCAGTTGTCACCAAGTGGTGGCTGATAGGTAATATACCCAACAGACGGTTTCCAGTGCATCCAATAAATTTGAGAAGAAGCAGTCTAGGGGAATACCATCATCTTTTTCTCGAACTGAAAAATGACTCGGAACGATTTCATTCTTATATGAGAATGACGCCTGTGACATTCTCGTACTTATTGGAAACAACCGTTCCGTTTTTGGTTTGCTCTGTTTCTCACCACAACTTTCATCGAACTCCAATTGAAGCAGAAGAAAAGTTGGTGGTAACAATCAGGTAACTAATACGTGATATTATAAATATTTGGTTAACTATATTATTTCAAAATTTAATATTGATCATTTGAGTCAATAACATTAATACCTAGTTTGTAAAAATGAGAAGAAATTATTATTTGTTTATAAAGTACGCCCCTAGGCTACGGTACTTATTTATTTACTATTGTAATGCAGTAATTTATAAAATCAGAGTCATACAGTAATTTATTTATTATTCAGACTTTTGTGATTTTATTTATTTGACGAGCTCTTGACAATAATTTTCAAAAGAAAAGAATTTTTATTTCAATCTATTGATTTTTAAAATCAAACGAGGTTTAATATAATTTGTTTATATAGTAATTATGGCTTTTATTGTACACGTTTTTTAGGTTTAGTTAATATTTTAGCTACATTTGGGTTGGCCAATAAGAGTTTTAGTTTATGGTTGATAATGAAACGCTAATTTATAAACCCAAGTTTATTGGTTTGAGACATAGTTTTGATGCAGTAAAATTAATTATAACTTATAATACTTCCACCATCTGCAGCTGTGTTACCAGTCGTGGCGTCTTCGTGACCACTCTCATAAAGTGGATAAAACGAAGTTGAACTTGAAGTTGCGGAATGTTGTGGGGAAAGAGCCATGTATGGAGTACTCGAGGCTGTCATTGGTTGTTGATGTGGGTAGGCCATGTCAAAAAGGATCTCTTGAACTTGCATCCGAAAGCGTAATTTGTCACGTGGAGACAGTTTTCTTACGTGTGGTAACAGAGAATTAAAGAAACCAATATCCTCATCATTCGGGTTTTCGGCTGCTTTATTCTGTTTCATTTTCAGTTTCTCTTTTTCTAGTTCCAACAGCTGTTGTCCAATAACAGTTTGAGGTGTTACTCGTTTGATGTATCCAGTCTTTGTCTTTGATACATTTCGGGATTCTGCTACATTAGTCAGTTTTCCTGAGACTTCATTTGTAGGGTGATTTGGAGCTAGAACTATAGTTTCTAACTGTTCAATCTGGATATCATCCCCATTTCCTTCTTCTTCCCCATCTTCTGATACGATAACACTGCTATCATCGTAGTTAGTGGCAATATTTCCACTGGATGGTCTAGGAATGAACTGATCAGTTAAAAAAAGCATTGACTCGAAGTATGGCCAATGAGAGGAGGGCTCATCTGGAGCAGCTGATCCTGACTTCAAGGTCTTCCTTAGCTGCTTCCCAAATTCCTGGCGAAGGTTTTTTCCATACATGTCTCACTTGTTTATCTGAAAATAAAGAATAAAAAATATATATTTATATACACATTTATACTATACATAAATTTATTTATATGTATGTATAGTAAATTGAAAGTGAATTTATTTTGTTTCAGGTATCTAGCAACAGGATGTAGCTTTAAATCCCTTGCATTTTTCTTTCGAATGGGCGCATCAACTGTAGCTGCTATAGTGAAAAATGTCTGCAAGTGTTTCTGGCAGGTTCTGCAACCTCTCCACATGCCTGCACCGTCTACTTCAGATTTCCAAAGCATCGCTAAACGGTTCAATGAAGTGTGGAACTTTCCAAACTTTATTGGTGCAATCGATGGAAAACATTGCAAAATAAAGTGTCCCACTCATTCTGGCTCCATGTATTTCAACTACAAACATTTCTTTTCTATTATTTTGCAAGCAGTAGCCGACGACCACTACAAGTTCGTGTGTATTGATGTTGGAGGTTATGGGAAACAAAGTGATGGGGGTACGTTTGCTGCTTCCGATGTTGGTCGTTTATTGGAAAATAATAAATTACCTATACCTGAGGACACGGAGATTCTCTTTACCGATATCAAAGTTCCACATGTGTTCATAGCAGATGAAGCTTACCCACTAAAAGAAAACATCATGAGACCTTTTGGAAGAAACAACCTAGGCGATGCTGAAGAGATTTTTAACAAAAGACTATCAAGGGCTAGAAAAACTGTCGAATGTGCTTTTGGAATCTTATTTGCTAAGTGGCGTATCCTGAGTAATTGTATTGAAACTCATCCTTCTACTGCGGATGATATTATTAAAGCAGTTTGTATTTTACATAATTTAGTTATTGATATGGATGGATTCTGTGGTGACGTTGAAGACATTCCACCCGTTCCAGCAAGATCAAACCTCAACAGGGCAGGAAGATCAAGAAACGCGGCCGCAAAAGAAGCAAAGTGTATAAGAAGAAAGTTTGTAAATTATTTCGTAAACAATCCACTAGAAAGATAGGCCAATTTAGTGTGTAAAAATACCTTTGTAATACAGCTGTACAGTAAATTGAATAAAAATTATTAATTCTTTAAGAACAGTTGACTGCTATTTAACAACTCTAGATTAACCCTTTGAGTGCCGCGAAGCTCACTCCGTGTTCCGCGGTATTATTAATGAGTATAAAGTTTTGTACACTTTTACAATTATTTCGCCTATATTGTCACGGCATGTTCGCATTTCGGCAAAATAATGCTTTAAAAATAAATGTTAAATAAATATAAATTATGAAATAATAAAAAAGCCTATTATAAATGTAGTCTACTATAGAAAATCTTTTTGTTGATAATTGAAATAAAAACACTTATATAATATGTCTCTATAATAACTGGATACCTTTTATTTTGTGTATTGTAACTTGTATCAATCACCTGTCGTTCCAAGTTGAGTTGCTATCTTCTTCCACTCCTTTTCTAGAACATGCCGGTTATGATGTTGTCTGTGGGTCTTGTCCCACAATACGGGAGTGAGATGCACAATGGCTATGAGTTCTTCCTTCATACTTGATTTGAACAAAACAACGCAACAAAGATTTAAGTGTACCTTACCGCACGGGATGACAGACGCCAGACTACATGCGAGCTGTTGGGGTGTGTGGTGTAGGGGAGGGGGGTTGACAACTTGGCCTTGAACGCGCCAATCACAGCGAAGCATCCTTGAAGACCGTGCAGTAGGCATCCATGTAAAACAAACTCATTTGATTTTCAAAAGCATCGATGTAAACCTCCTGGATGGCATCGCGCTAAACCTCCACCGCGACTTACCTGCTCTGTTCTCTTCCATTCACTACAACGTGTTTGTTTTACATGGATGTCGACATCGACCGCGACCGCGACCTCCACCTCTACCGCGACCCACTTGTTCTGTTCTTACCCTTAGGGTGCGTGGCCTGGCCTAGCAATGGTCACATGTGTAAGGTCCTGACCCTACGTAATCTGAACACGCCTCATGCCACCACTGTTCGCACTGCCCACACTGAACCCAACAGTCTTCAAAGCTTTCACCACAACCTGCACAAAATGTCTCTTCTTCTTTTACGTTTACCATTTCTCGATTTCCTTCTGTTTTCTTAGTTTTTGGCTCTCCATCCAAATCTAGGTTTCTCTTCACACCTTTACCTTTTAATTTCTTTTCCTCTTTTATTCTCCGCCTCTCTTCTTTTTCACGCAACTCCTGCTCCTTTTTTCCTCTAGAAATTTTTTGAACGGTGATCCCGATATTATTTCAGATTTTTTGGCTTGAACTTGTCTTTTTACTACTTTGCATTTAGGCAACGGATGAATTTTCAGAAGTTGTTGACCGATAATAGTTTTTATTATCTGAATTCTCGGTTAAATCAGTTAAAGAAACAATATTACTAGATGCCTTTGTTAATTGTCTTTCATTAGATGTGACGTTCAATTCATTCTGTTTCATCTTCATCTCAATGGCTGCTTCGATGCTTGTTAGTGTGGAAGATGGCCCTGGTTGAGATATATAATTTTCAACTGTTGTTCCATTAACGGACTCATCACCACCTTCTTCATTTTCAACTTCCTCTAAAACCTCTTGATGATCAAATTCTGGTTGGGGCCTATCCGTGACTGAGGAAGGCAAAAAATCTTCATCACTAAAAACATCTGGATTATACGGATAGATACCAGTTGCTCTAAAGCTTTCACTGCTTTCTCAATAGTTGACACTCTGTTATACGCCTCTCTAAACAATCCACTAATTTGATAAGCGGTTACACATTGTCCAGGGTTACTTACCATCCACTTTTCAACTTCAACAGAATAAGCTGTTTTGAGAGGGCCAAAAAACTTTTATCTAGGGGTTGAATTTTGTGACTAGCGTGGGGTGGCAAGGACAGTATTGTTATGAAGTTATCTCTACAGAAATTTACACCTTCAAGATATATATGAGTGGAGTGGTTGTCGAGAAGCAATAGAACAGGGTCATCTTCAGTGGGTTTTCTATGGCGAGCGAAGTGCTTCAGCCAGTCTATAAAAATATTTGAGTTCATGTAGCCACTATCAGAGATTAGAGGAAGAGTGCCTACAGGGGCTTCAACGTAAAGCTCTGGTTTCATCCGTTTTCTAGGAAATATCATAGCTGGTGGTACGTAGATGCCTGTAGCACTAAAGCAAGCTACAACTGTAACATTCTAACCTCTTTCACCAGATGTCACCTTACTAACTTCTTTTTTACCAACTGGTGATATCACTTTAGGAGTTTTGTTGGGGACTGAGGAAAGCCCCGATTCGTCACAGTTAAATATTCTGTGGGGAGGGAATTTTATTTCCTCGTAGACTGCTTTCAAATTTTGGAAAAAACCTAGTAACTTGAGTCTTATTAAACCCTATCGCTCTTCCCAGACTGCAATCTCTAGGCTTTCTTGTGGACAGCTTGTGTCTTTTGAGAAATCCTTTAACCCAGTCTTTTCCGGCTAACTTCTTTTCAGAATTAAATCTGTCGCTCAAACCATTCAATTCAGCAAACTGATAGGAAATTTGCATGATTCTCTTCCTAGTCAATCCATAGAAACGCATATCTAAATCTTTACATAAATTTGCCAATTCCTCTTCCATTTCGTCCGTAAAAAACATTCTTGTATCTTCCAAGACTTGTTGGTACATTTCCCTGAAACAAATAAACAGCTTATAGCTCCTAAAACATTTTTTTTTTATTTAAGTCTGAAAAGGAAAAAGATCTATTAATGAAATGTATTATACAATTACATAAAAATCTAAAACCCAAATATGATAAATAATAGCTTTGTACATTTCGGAATGCATTTTGGAATCAAACTTAGCCATCCATAAATCATTAATTATATGTAAATACAACATAAAAAAATAAATCCATTCCGAAATGTATGTCAATTTATCAACATTTTACCTTCTTAAGGCGGTTTCGAAGAGTAGATTCCAAAATACCAAGGGATTTAGCCACTTGTCTTTTACTTTCCCCATTGGCAATCCTTGTCCTTATTTCATTCAAATTGTCTTCTGTGAAGAATAATGTTCTCTTAGTTTTCCTGGTGTATTTCCCCATTCTTTATATCTGGAACTAAAAACCCACGATTAGTATCATATAAACCTATTCAGTATAATAAATCAAATAATATGAAGGTACAATAAGTTGGAGGCTAAGACTGCGCACACCAAATGGTGCGAACAAAAGAATATTATTACAATGAAAATACGAAAACTAATTTCTTACTTGTCACAAACGTAAAACCAGGCAAACTGAAGCTATTCACTGTGAACGGCGTATGTGTGATCTGTCCAATTGGCGGGAAGCAGATTCTCTCTGATCAGGCTTGCCAACTTAAAAATATAGCTATGCGCATTCTTATCCGACCGCGCATTCTTACCCGACTCTACCCTACAGTCTGAGTAAATGTAGCCTTCCACAACGCGTTGCAAATATTCTGCATTTATTCGATCGAAACATTACATACGTTTCTGATTCCTAATCTGACACTCTTGACATAGAACACTAGTAGAATTCACTAAAAATTACTATTTTGAGTGTCGAATGAAATACCAGATGGAATTTCTGTATGTGATTTCATCTAAGCAGAAACGCTAAAACATTAACCAACTTAAAAGAATTTTCTTATATCTAAAACTTTTATCAGTTACGTTTTAGTTACATGCAACCAAAGCCGCGTATTTTTGCACGCAATAAGAATACTCTTGTGTGTTAAGCCGCGTTTACACCAAATGCTATCAGCAAATGTTGGCCAGCTTTTGTTGGCAGCATTGCTATCAACAAATGCTGGCAGCAAATGCTGGCAGCAAATGTTGGCGAATTCCGAAACTGATCAACATGATTGTGTTGACAACATTTTTACGCTTTGGTGCGTTTAGTTGCATTCTGCATTCCGAGATGTCAACACTCGAGCAACTTGCGGCGGTAGCAGCAGCGTGCGTCATCATAGGTAAAAAGAAAAGACCAAAGAGATATTGGGTAAGGCCTTCCCTTAGGGCCAGATCTGTGTATAGTGGAAGTGACTTACTTTCAGATTTAAATCAGGACGATATTAATCCATTGTCAAGAGAGTTGAGGTGTGACGGCAGCGTTAAAAACTTCTTGAGGATGACAAGTAACGACTTTGAAAACCTTCTCACAGCTATTGGACCTAAAATTGCGAGACAAGACACCAATTACAGGCTAGCAATACCTGCACGAGAAAGACTTGCAGTGACCTTGAGATACTTGGCCAGTGGAGACTCTTACTCTAGTCTCAGTTACCTGTTTTAAAGTGTCAAAATCTACAATTTCTGGAATAATACCTGAAGTTTGTGCAGCTTTGATTGATGAGTTGAAGGATAATATAAAGGTAAGTGAATACTTGTATATAACCAAGTGTCCCATGATTGCCTCCTTCCATATCCAAAAATCAAATACATATGTGATTGGTTATATTATGCTGTTAGTAATAATAGTTGTTTTGGAAATGGGTTGGTTTAAAGAAACTTAGTGAATATTTCACTCAAAGTTTAATTACATACATAAATAATACAAATAAAATCAAAACAGCTTTATTTCCATAGAAATTTAGTTACTTTTTGATGATAAACCTATAGATTGAATAATTTTATCACAATAAGCATCATTGTACTCGTCATGTTGAGGGAGCCCACTCAGCAGAAATGGGACTTGCAGCGTTGATGGATGATTGGATTTCATTAGATGTTAATGGATCGTATGACTGAATGTAGGAAGATGCACTGGTTGATCTTGATGGCTCTGGACCCATCGGTAACTGTTTAAGTTCCATTTTGAACAAAATGGTATTAATCCTGTGTTTTGCAAGTGCTTGGTCCCGAGAGTTTTTAAGTTTTCGTAATTGACACGCAACGTTTTTTCCAAAGATATCAAACTCGTCTTCAATTCCTGGCTGATTTAACTGGCTAGACACTTTTTTCATTACTTGATAAGCTTCATCCACAATTGAAGCTTTCCTCTTCTTCGTCAATTTTCGAGGAGGATCCGTTCCTGTTTTAGGTGTGTTGTCGGCAGTTGTGATTGATGTGTCATTGCCCTCCTCTGCAATGTCCTCCTAAAAATAAAACCACATTACTTTACAGTTGACATTACCTTGAGTTGACAGAGTAGGTAAAAATCACTAGTTTTAAATCTTTTGCTGAAATAAACGTTTATTTTTTATAAGATTATGGTATACTAGGGGGCCTGTGCGCAAATTGCGCATTTAAATTTTTTTTCTGTTTATGAGAAACTCACCTACAATTCGAAGAGATTATATGATTTTAAACTCACAGTTACAAAGTTTTATGAAAAATTTTATAAACGATATATTTCTGTTTACAATCTGACTTTAGTTACAAATTCATCTGAAGGTAATCAGCTGTTAAATTACAATCACATTTAAAAACGTTATCACATAAAAAAAGGGACGTAACAGAGAAAACCCTTATTGTATTAAGTATATTAATTGGCACTTATATCTTGACTGTATGGATCACTGACCTCTTTAAAATACATTTCATTTTGCAGTTGCCGAATACTAAAGAAGAATGGCTACATCATGCCAAAGAGTACAACTCGCAATGGAATTTTTCCGCACTGCATTGGAAGCATGGATGGGAAACATGTGATGCTACAGGCACCCATCAACACATCAAGTGAATATTTCAATTACAAAGGTTATTTCAGCATTGTTCTCCTGGCTGTTGTTGATGCAAATTATTGCTTTACTTACGTCTCTGTTGGTTGCCAAGGACGGTTATCTGATGGTGGAGTGTTTGGCAATAGTACCTTAAAAACAACACCTTCAAAATAAGACTTTGAATCTTCCCGACCCAAGTTTCCTTCCAGGAAGGGAGTACTTACCGGTACCCTACTTTTTCCTGGCTGACGATGCCTTTCCTAATTAATTTTTAAAAATTAACATCATGAAGGCGTTTCCTGGATTGCATGATAAGGCAAGTGTAAAACGTGTCTTCAACTATCGCCACTGCAGGGGCCGTAGAGTAGTGGAAAATGTATTCGGAATATTGAGTGTTATTTTCCGTGTGTTGAGGAAACCAATGTTATTGGAACCAGAGCGGGGCAGACACAGTTGTTTTAGCCTGCTGTCACCTGCATAACTTTTTGCGAAGAAGTATGTCATCAGCTTCAACGTATACACCTCCCGGAGCTTTTGATGTCGAGGACCTAGCTACAGGATCATTAGTGCCAGGACAATGGAGAGTTGATGGAATGCCTAGAGACACTCTACTTCGTTTAAAAGAAGATTCCAAAAAAACCTTCCCAGCTGGCCAAAACAAATACGTGATGAAATCAGTGTTTACTTTCAAAGTGACGAGGGTTCAGTGCCATGGCAAAACAACTACTAGGCCTAAAATACAAATGTACATAAGGACGTTTGCACATATTATAACGTATAGTTGAATTTACAACAATAACAAAGTAACAATTAAAGTAGTGTTAATTACATTATATAATTTGTAACAAATTTTAGACCGTTGTGTTTATGTTTAACTTTTTTAACCTATAAAAGTGACATTAAAATATGTGACAATTTTGATAAAATAATCTTGTTAACTACTTGCCTGCACTGTTTCATCGGCAGCCTCTTTGTCGTCAGTGGCAATCCCAGCTTCTTTAATCTTCCGTGCAGTAGTTTTATCCTTTAAAAACAGCATCGCTTTAAAATAACACCACTTGCTTTTATACTCGTCTGCCCCCGAACCACTCTTCTTCTTCTTAAGTTCTCTTTGAAACTGTGCCAACAATGTTTTCACTTTTGCCTGTACTTCCGTATTACTGGCTTTTATTTCCCGCGAAATGTCATTCCATGCATAGTTCTTTAGGTTTTTATTTTTAAAATCAGGGTCCATCGGATTCCAAAGAACTGGTTGCTCTCGATATAGGTCAATCAATTGCATGACTGTTTCACGGGACCAATCAATTTCACTCTCAATGCTGTCGCTGTTCATATTGAGTTGAGAAACACGGACACCAAACAACACAGACGTACTACCATCAACAGTCGCAACTAGAGTAGTACTGACGCTGTCGGAACGACATGGCGGCCAACCACGTGCGCTAAGGGAAGTGTTGCCAACATTGTTGACGGTCGCTTTTAGTCCCGTCAACATTGCTGCCAGCATATGTTTGACAACATTCTTTGATCTTTACCGACTACTGGTGGGTAAATGCTGCCAACACTTTTCGGTGCTGACAGCCCCACCCCCCCCCCCCCCCACCCCCCCCCCCCCCCACCCCCCCCCCCCCCCACCCCCCCCCCCCCCCACCCCCCCCCCCCCCCACCCCCCCCCCCCCCCAATACAATTTGTTTTATCTAATGTCATTAACGTTTGAACATTTCAAGTTATAACAAATCATACTTTCACTATAATAGTTTGTATCATTATTTATTTTATAGTAATAAATATACACGTTTCATAACAGGTTGGATCTAAATTAATTAAGGACATAAAATTATTATATCAGTTGAAAGCTAAAGAGCAACATAAATATTGTTTGGCTTTTCAATTTTTTTTATCTTATGTCAATAAAGTTTGAACATTTCAATAGTCCTCAGTCTCTAATAATCTTTCTCTTGATTTATGACTGCAAAGTTAGAAATTAACTGTCCCAAATTTAATTTTTATTTTTACTTGTTATTTCATAAAAATAAATAACACATACATACAGACAAAATAAATAGTACATGTCGCATACGAACAGTTTTATCATAAGAATTACATTTTTATGAAAATTACTTACGTTTAACAACAGCCTTGTAGCAGACTGTGGAAGATACATCGTCGAAATTGTCGGGGGGCTTGGAGTCAGGACCTAACATGCTGGAAATTGCAGAAATCAAATCCAAAATATTTATGGTACACTGAGTAGGCTTCAAATTTTTATCGAAAGGATCTCCACACTTGGGATTAAGAAGGGATGTACATTGGTGGCAATCCAAGGCATCTCCTGCAAAATTGGAGTCGAATTAGGGCAATACTATACGGAACTAAAAACCGCGACCGTAAGTCGGACGCGGTAAAGAAACCTACGTTACCTTGCAGTATGCGTTACGGTGCATACTATATGAACAGAATTACCGCGCAGACCTAATATACAGACTTAAAAATCTGGAAAAGTTTATTCTGTCCGGCCAAATTTGACGTGGCTATATGAGCAGAAACGAATTAGGAACGTTCACCCATTTTGTGTAAGTCAGTATCAAAATTGACGAGTAAGAAATAATTTGCGTCGGTGTATTGTATTTGCTGAGATGTGTTTACGGTTTGATCTGCATAATAACAATTTTGCCCTTAAGTTTTATTACTATATTCCGTACACATGAAATCCTTCAGTGCTGGGCGTTGCTGTAATTCTCTGTAAAACTTCTCTGTATCGAACATAATATAATTAAAGTTACAACACAAACAGGTAAGTCAACATTGTTTTTGTTTTTTGGTTAATTCCAAAACCGCATGTGTCCGATGCGCTATAATTCGGCTCGTATGATGAGATACGAGGAATTCTAACTCGCAGAATTTACGAGTCACTTAACGTGATCTGACGTCGGAAAAGTTGGACGATCTGGGACGTGATCTGAGATAGAGAAAGTACCGATCGGAAATGCCCCTAGCCATCAATACGGGTTTCGGTGACACCACTCACTTCTGGCGGGAAAAATATTCCTCAAGATAGTTTAACATCCCAAAATCCCAAAATTTAATCTCAGTTCACGTTGGAGCTCGTAAACGTTATCAAAGGTACCTTTGGTACTAGTAGTAACATATTTATGATAACCTAATCTCAACCTACTTATTATTGCGTAATAACTTGTAATAGACAGGAACAGAATGCCCTCCTTTTTGCCGACATCGCTTCCTTTTGTGAGGCAGAAAACCAGAACCGATCGTAATAATAACATGGAATTTTCACAGTAAGTGAAATAAAGTCTGTTCTTTTCAATAATCTAGTTTTTCAGGGCCTCTATAAGAAATGCTGGTACTTTGGGATTATACCGACCACACCCAGACATGAATCGTTATTTCACATTTCGTTTCTACTGATTACTAGATTAGCGTAGAACAATATTTCGTCAATATAAAACAGGAATTGTCTTATCGCAAACACCTCCCCATCCTCAGACAGAGGTCAAAGTCGAGCGTCTAGTAGATAACGTGATTTGCAGAGTCTCGCCGCCCGTTCAGCTGGTGCATCTCTTTGTTGTACTTCCGTGTTTTACCTCTACATTTCTCCAAACACAAAAATTCAACAAAAACAAACATTTACCAAACTAAACTTTTTATTAAAAAAACACTCAAAACTTGTTTTTATTCTTGATCACATTCCGCCACCCAAAATGCGAGTGCCTCCGGCCATCAGCGCGGGCTTCGGCAGCACCTTCGGTGCTGCCCCGCGCTGATGTCGACGAAAGAAAAACATCCTCGAGATAGTACCTATCAGTAAAATATCAAATTCTAGAGGGGCTAATCAGAAATATAAATTGAATTGTAATGGAAAGGCAATGATGTACCGTGCAAATCACGTGATGCCGCGCGGCCTGCCGTAATCAGGATTCTCGAGAAAGATAAGATAACAGCGACAACAATACCGATCACAATACCTGGAAATGCTTGTAAGTTTGTAATTTTGTAATTGAAGAGTTGTTTTTTTTCGTTCTATCATGTTTGTTTCTATAAATTTCTATTTTTGTGTTCTTCATACTGGTGTGGTCGGTATAATCCCAAAGTACCGAAATGCTTTTCAAGAAATAGTACCTTCTGCATAGCACCAAAATACTCTCACTAACCTTGATAGAAAGATAAGGCGAGAACAGCAGTCACACACAGACAACCTTACTCCAAAGGTTTGTAAATGGTGAACCTAGGCGATTAGAAACACTACTAATAAACATTTGAAAGGCTAATTCTCATCAAAACTGGTTTAAAGGTTAAAATATGTTTTTTCAGTTTATGTTCTCTTTTAACTTCAATGAAACTGGTAACACGGAGGTTCTTTGATAACTAACCAATTACTTTTAGTGGATTTCTGTTAAAACTGCCACCGTAAATTGTATTTCTTATATACATGGTATAAACAAACCGAGAACAACCATATATTCATCTTGTAATATAAATAATCAGATGTTGACAATAAAAGAATGAATTGCAATTTTCTATTGCAACATTTTGTTTAACATATGTTATACAACGTTTGTTATTTTAACGATTTTGTCATTATATCGTAAAGTAATAAGTGATATAGACATATAATGTTATGATGAATTAATATTATCTGTTCACAGCGATGTTTAATATTAAACTGTACGAAAATAACGTCTTCTATCCGGCCTAAAACCAATGAGAAAGATTCAAATTTATGTCAGTCGTGATTCGTTTTCACTAATGAACAGAAAATATTTATAAAAAAAAATCCTTTTATAGATCTTGTGTGCACACACGTGTTTCTGTATTTTTTTTTTTTTTAATGCTGATTTTGATACAAAACAGTTATTTTGATTTTAATACTAAACAGGTATGTCGATTTCGATACCAAACAGGTATTTTGATTTTGATACAAAGCAGGTATGTTGATTTTGATACAAAACAGGAATGTTGATTTTGATACAAAACAAGTATGTTGTTTTTGTTCTTTTATAACATGAAGCTGAAAACCCTCTAATTGAACTTTATACATATACATATTATAGTCTTTTGTGCTTGCTTCTGGAGTGAAAGGAATCAAACCCAAAGAGTGAGTGGACTTGTGGGTTAGGTTATTCGTGATGGATAATTAGGGATGTATGAAGAGGTGTATCAGGTGTATCACTATATCTCAGCCATGTCACCTTGGAAGAAAGGGAGTCCAACTCTGTACTAGTCTCTCCAGCCAATATAGGCAGGGGAATAGCACCCCCTTATGTTTAATCTAGTAACTGACTTCAACGCTTATGGAGCCACACAAACTCCAGCAGTCATCCTCCACAGTGTAGACCAGACCTATCGATCTACTCTTGCACCCCAATATCTCGTCATTTGCGGTTTGTTATATGCTGCTCCTGAACATCCATGTGATAGCCCAGATTGAAATGACACATCGGTTTTTGGTGTACTTCATGTAGGTTGAACTGAAAGGTACAAATCAGTCAGAATTGAACCCTTCTGGGGTAAAACAGATATGCTACTTGAAATGGAATGTAGCCAACATATCCAAAAATAACCTAGCTCCAATATAAAGGAGTAACCAAAAAATATTAAAAACAAGCATACTTTAACATTGAACCAAGAATATACAAATAAACATATTTAAACTGTTAATTAGTCACCCATAAGGTGAATAAAGAAGAGAACGACAAGCTTTTTAATAAAACTATGTTTGCCTCCTCACTCATTTCGACCTTCACCAAAAATAGGGCTTCTCTTTCTTACAAGAAATATATCTATCGATTTCAAGAAACACCAGTTTGTGTGCTCGTATTATTAACCAAATCCATAAATTCCCTATTACTACGACAGTTAATAAAAGTATAACAACTGTCATTAGAGTAGTGTGTAAGAATTTTCTAAATAAGACATAAATAGGTTTTTTGCATTTTATGTAGAATTTAAATATAATATAACCCTTTCGAATTAATCATAAGAAAATAAATTTCACGTTTGCCTCTCGAAATACAGCATCTAACTAGAGGTGCCTTAGTTTAGATGGTTAATTTGTAAGCGCTGGCGGTATGATGACTAAATGTTTCATGTTCGAACTCGTAAAGCTTTCATATACTCGTATGTTGAAACTCCACCATCTTGAAACATGGCAGTGACATAAACTTGCTAACTGAGAGCTAATGAGATAAAAGAACTTTCGGCCGAATAGTCCATCTTTATATGGTTGGCTTATGCTACTTTAACTTTACAGATCTGACAGCTGCTTTGGGCTCTGCTGCACAACCTAAGACGCCCCAGGGCATTCCTGGACTATCCTCCCTAGGCGCTTCACTGATCTAGACGTACAGTCCATCCTCAAAGTCTGCCGATCACATTCATCTTCATTTTTCACCTTTATAGCATTGATTCCAGTAACTACACTTAACTAACAGCACTGTACCACTGTACCCAGCACTAAAGTGTATATTGCTTTAGTCTCCAGCAGTCATTGAGACAATTGTTTTAAAAGCCGCTCTGAGGGGATCCACCCCGTCTTCCTCGGCCCAGCTCAGTTCGGTCAGCTGCTTTTAAAAGCATGCTATGAGAAATAAACATGGTAAAACGCACGTCAGACCTTGAGTCACGGCACGATGTCAACTTTACGATTCACAACAGCGGTCATGACATCCGTATTATCGACCTGGAGAACGACCTCCAACGACCGATGTTTACCATTCTCACATTCAATATAGATGGATTTTCTAACCAAATCTCAGCCCTCTAAGTTAACTAGTTCAATGGTTTATACATATGGACATTCACCAGAACAGAAACTGCTTTCGGTATTAAATGGTGGGAAAGGTTGCTCTAGTGTAAAGTAGTTAATTGCATATTATCGCTCTGTTATCTAGTTCTGAGCTATGCTCCAAACTTTAAGGCTATATTTCTACTCAAAGTTAGTTTGAAATCGATATAATGTTGTACTAAATAGACAAACAAACAAGTGAGTTATTAGATCATTTATAAATTACCTACATAAGATCCATTGCATGATACGATTCCGTTTTGTTGACACAGTAAACAATATTTGATCATTTAGCTTGTTGTGAAAATGTTGCTGCAGATTAAACTAACTAGTTGAAGCTTTGTATGAAATCACTTCACAGTTCAGTGTCGATACGTGACTAAAAAGTAATCTTTACAATGTACCCTGTTTACTAATTTGTTTATTTTGATTTTCTCGTTGCCACCAAGGTTACCCGTAAGACCAATATAACCGAAGTTAATCTTTGACGAACAGAATTTAGGACTTTTAATGGACCGACGTTTATAATTTTTAGTAGTGATGTATATGTATAACGAGGTAGAGTTTAACATCAAATTTCAATCCTTCAAGTCGACTCCTTTAACACTCGTTCAAAACCCTTAGGTTAAATTATTGTTTAATGCTTTAACCTTTTCGATATCCTACCCTTCGATTTCACACACCACCAACACTAGCTCAGTTAGTGATCAACTACTTTCTTGAAGGAAATCCATTCTTTTTTTTC
This sequence comes from Homalodisca vitripennis, assembly GCF_021130785.1. Classification (NCBI taxonomy): domain Eukaryota; kingdom Metazoa; phylum Arthropoda; class Insecta; order Hemiptera; family Cicadellidae; genus Homalodisca; species Homalodisca vitripennis. The sequence continues at coordinate 79,994,078 of NC_060211.1, forward strand.
TCGAAAAACTAAGCTAAATAAGTGCTTACATAATTGAAATTGCCTCTCCATTCCTATGCAATAGGTTCAACCATTTGTTATTGTTTGTTCTTTTACATTAGGGCAAGTGTTCTTCAGTTACTTTATCAGCTGAGATGGAGAAGGTGCCAGTATGATTTATTTACGAGAACAAATATTCTGCATATTAGACGGAAGTGGTTGAGGTTTCCTAACCGAATTATTGTAACAATACCGGGGTTTTCCTTTGGTTCTATATGAAAATAATATAAACTTTTGTTGCTCAAGTTTTTGCATTGCTCGTTTACACAAAATTCTTGGCCATATTTTTTGCGATGGACCCAACGTATTACAATCCTGCCTGTTCAAACCTCGGTACATGTTTCGTCTTGCAGTGAGGGTGTTAAAAATATACTGAGGCTAGAGATGTATCATAGTCTAATACATTGATTGCGATGGACGCAACCTGCAACTAACCTGTCTGTTGAAAACAGTGTAATAAATCTCGTGTTGTAGTGAATGTGTTAACAACGTACTCTGTAGCTAGAGGTGTAGGCCTATCATAGTTTAACACACTGACTGCGTTGGGCGCAGTCTACTTCTAACGTGGCTGTCCTAAACTCCGTACATGTCTCATATTGTAGTGAAGGTGTTAATACCTTTGTGTAGAATGCCAGCCAAACACAGCAGCGTAAGCGGCATACCCGGATTTGAATTTGCGGCGGAAGCAAATCCAACAGCTCATATTTATTTTTTGATGGTGGTAAATTTCGACATCTTCTTTTTTTAATTTCATGTGATTACTTTTGCAGTATCTTTGGAAAGTGGTTAAAATAAAATTTATTTAATTCCTTATGTGCCTGACACTCTTTCTCTCTGTATCAAGTTACGATTGATAACATCAGCTGAGGAATATATTAATCTTATTCCATAATCTTATATGAAAAATGTTTTTTCTCTGGAAAGTGACTCAGACCAGATTGGCGCCTAAAACATCTCTAGACTGCAATGGTAGTATTAACCAAGTTCATCATTTTATAAAACTTTACGTCTAATTTTATATCTACAGTTTTCTATGACATCCATAGAATCACTAATAGCATAAAGGATGTTCCGATCAAACAAATAAATATACGAATCTATACTACGACTATCCTTATCATTATGCTGCTTCCAAGTTTGAAAATGCGTCACGCTAGCTCGTGCGTGCCTCACTGCTTAGTTCATCTGATATCAGGGTTCCTAAAAGTTGTGTGAAATATTTAAAACAATTTCAAATTTAAGGATATTTTACTTCCTAGGAGATGTCAGTGCAAAATTCCCTTACCATGCTCGACCATGTTAGAATTTAATGAAAACAATTAAACAGCGACCAATTACTTAATGTGTAATGGTTTGTACAGCAGTATCACTATTTGTACCTAACACAGTAAAGTGTTATAATGAACCGAAGTAGACGGGCCAGAGTCATCCCCGTACGGTCATATGGAAATTCATGCCACGGTGAAAGTTTGTGAAAACAGGTATGCCACGCTTAGTGCTAGTTTTTTCTAGCTTGTGCACTAGTCTCAGAATTTGTACACAACGCAGTATAAAGTTATAAAGGAACTGGTAGTGCCTGGCCCAGTGACATGACAACCCATTCATCGTGGAGTTTCATCAAAAAGATTACAACCTTGTATACTTGCCATTTGGTTATAATTTGGACAGCATTGTCAGAAATTGTACCAAACACCGTAAAAAGTACCTTTCTGAAGACCGGAAAACAGGTAAAACTTTTATATCATACCACAAGGAATTGTAGGCCCTTCAAATATTATTATGGGAATTCGGCCCTAAGGAAAACTGTTCGAATAAGGGTATAAGTTTTTACGGTATTTACATAAACAATTTCTTGATGGAATTACATAAATTATATTTTGTTAAATTATACGGCCACTTTTGTTTGAGGTTTGTTAGAAAATTCGGAGCGAGTTGGACGAGTTCGGAGCGGGGACGCTGCTATAGCACCCCCTGGAATAAGTACCCCTTCGGACATTGACGTCACGGCAGGGGGTGCTTATTTAGTGCATGGACATGGCCCAGTCACTGAATTAGCACCCTCTAGCATCTAACCAGTAACACAAGCAGCTTGTCTTTTAGAGGTTTCATTTAATCGTAAACGTAATAGTTGTCATCTGGACTTTTGCGACGCTGTCGTTTATAAGCATTATCTACGACTGTGTTGAAATTTTGGATAAACTATGAAATAATATGTTCCTCTAAAAAGACTAATTTCTCAAGGCACACATTGTCCTATTTTTGTAAAACTTTTCACTTATGTCTTTGCTTTCTTGATTATTTCTAAATATTACTATAATTAACAGAATTTATTACATCATATCCATTATATATTCTACCTCAGCTAATTCTTTCAATTAATATGTTTATAAAATTAATTACCACACTGCTCAAGATTATAAAAAAAACATATCAATTACAATTTTAAACTTAGAGTGTAGACTGCGTAGGCACAGGTTAATGAAGACCTTGTAGACGGTATTCCCTTTAGGTTTCTTACTATACAGTAATCATATACCAAATTAAAACTAATGATAAATGTTGTTTTTTTTAATTATTTTAATTAGCTTTTTTAATTTTGATGTATGGATTCATTCTTTTGAGATATAAGAGTTTTATTATTGACTATTAAGTTCTTTCATGTCAGCTATAAGAATTCTATAAAAATACCATAGTATGTTATTTTTCATATTCAATATAAGATATTTACAACTGTACGTACAGTTATATATTTTTGTAATTTGATTTGACGTTGGGTTATTTGGTTATTTTAGTAGGACACAAGTAGATTTTTGGAATATTACGGAAGGTAAAATGTACAGTTAGTCAAGTATCTATGCTGTCATTTTTATTGTATAGGCAATGCTTATTGGATGTCCTCAGCCTTATTGCGTGTCCTCAGCAATAGAAAATCTACTAATAGTCTATATAGGTGAGGGTATTCACTGAGCATTATCAGTGCAAGTTTAATCGAATCGTGAAAACTCAATGAACCATGTTTCTCGATATAATTAAAATTACGTTATTTGTAAATGAATAATAAATTAGTTTTTGGATTTTATAGCTTCATAGCTTCACAAAAATGGGGTGTTTTTTTTAGTTTAACTATCTGAAATAAAAAACTAATATAATTTTGTTTACTTCCTGGCAAACAACTTAGGCTCGTATTAGACAAAAGAAGTTACTGTTAGAGTGTAGATTGTTCTTTGCAGAATATTGCGGATGGCCCAAAACTTGACCTACGAAAGGGACACACCTCTACGTAAAAAATTAAATGTTTGTATGAAATATTTTTGTACAACTAAACCTATGGTCTTATTATATTTAAATGACATTTAAATATGTATTGAAAGATAATAAATGTAACGTTACGTTTTTAATTTAATAATTACATTACACAATTTATTTTATGTTATAAAAAAAAATAAATAAAAAATGACAGTTTTTTCTTTGCCATTTATTACAAACAGAAATAACTTTTCAGCACATCTGCCCTTAGATTATCACTCGTAATGATTTATTGTAAAAAACTAGATAATCGTTAAAACAATAATGTGCACTATTACTGGTAGTTTTTACACGTGAGCATATTCGATGAATGGTATTTTTATAACGGGTAATTAATTATTTGTTTTGAAATCTTATACTCAAACCATAGCAATACAATAAATAAACACATTAACAAATCGCAATATGGTTATATTTTTATTGTTTTATTCAGTAGGGGGTGCTTATTCTTCACATCAACAAGATCTAGGCGCTGATTTAGCACCACCTCCCAGATTTAAGGGGCTGCTAAATCAGCACATGGATACGGTCAAGGCGTAATATTAGAACCTCTCCCCCCCATTCGAAAGGGTGCTTATTCAGGGCATGGACACGGCCACTGCGCTGATTTAGAATACCCATTCGTGACGTCAGATGACATCAGTAGCGAGGGGGTACTGTGTCCAGGGGGTGCTAATTCAGGCGCACCTTTGGAGCGAGTCGGACGAGATCGGAGCGAGTCGGACGAGATCGGAGCGAGTCGGACGAGATCGGAGCGAGTCGGACGAGATCGGAGCGAGTCGGACGAGTTCGTACCGAGTCGTGATAGATTGGATTCGAACACTATATATACGACTCGACTCGAAATGTAGAAACGAATGTTACTCAAATCGTCACGAGTAGAGCCTGACTATAGTTGATAAAGTAAAAGTATTTGACACGTCACATCACTAGTTGTCAGTGCCGAAGTACAGTAGTGCTACTAGTCACCTCGCTTCCTTTTACTGTACCTTATACAAACATGTTGTGTAAAATTGTCGTACTGGCTGTTATCACCTCGTGCTTCCAGCAAGGTTAGTGAGATATTTACTAGATGAAAAAAATTAGAATTCAACAAGATTTTTCAACGGCCAAATGAGGTCTGGTTTCAATTACTTCCCGATCGTTTGGCCCAATGACCCAAACATTGTTTAATTTTAAATAAGTGTCGTTGGGCCAACGATCAGTAGTGTAATCGGAACGATTTGTTTAATAAAACTAAATATGATCTATACGAGTCATTGGCCCGACGAACCTTATTTACAATTTCAGAAATTAACTGTATTCTCAAGTTTCGTTGGCCCAAGGATCCAAAAGTTACTTACAAAGTACTAATTACTTATATGGTTCATTGGGCCAAACCACATTCCTATAACAAGTAAATTTTTAAAATTTAGTTTCAATTGCACCACTGTTCGTTGATCCAACGACCCGATCAAATAAAATATTGAATTTTAGCGGTCTGGTTCGATTATTCCACATATTATTGACCCAACGCCCCTAACATTAGTTCGCTTTTAAATAAGAGGGTCGTTGGGCCAACGATCAGTGTTGTGCTCGGACTGATTTGTTTAATAAAGCAAAACATAACCTATACTACATACTTAAACTATGTGTACACTCAATGTTCGTTGGCCCAACGATCCAAAATGTACTTAATAGCTTATATGGTTTGTAGAGCCAACAACCCCTTTATAGTTAATACAAATTTTATATATTTTATGTTCCGATTTATTCCATTTTACTGAAATAAAAAATATTCTCCTATTTGATGTGAGTAAGCAAATATATAAATATATATTCAATAAATTGGTATAAACGGCAATAGCGTGGTTTAATCTTAATATACGAGTAGATTGAATCACAAACAGTACAGGTAGAGTAAGTACTTTTTGTGATTCACTCTTTACTGAAACTGCATTGTACATATACATGTTTAAGTCAAAGAACCAGTTATTTCTATTTTTTAAAAACCATTATATTGTGTTCTGAAGTATTGTTTATGTTATCTAATTTCTCATGTAGCTGGCACACTACTTCAGACAGATATAAACTATATTTACAATAAATATTAAAGAAAGCGATGTGTGTGTGTGTGTGTGTGTGTGTGTGTGTGTGTGTGTGTGTGTGTGTGTGTGTGTGTGTGTGTGTGTGTGTGTGTGTGTGTGTGTGTGTGTGTGTGTGTGTGTGTGTGTGTGTGTGTGTGTGTGTGTGTGTGTGTGTGTGTGTGTGTGTGTGTGTGTGTGTGTGTGTGTGTGTGTGTGTGTGTGTGTGTGTGTGTGTGTGTGTGTGTGTGTGTGTGTGTGTGTGTGTGTGTGTGTGTGTGTGTGTGTGTGTGTGTGTGTGTGTGTGTGTGTGTGTGTGTGTGTGTGTGTGTGTGTGTGTGTGTGTGTGTGTGTGTGTGTGTGTGTGTGTGTGTGTGTGTACATATATGTATAAATATACATCGTGTTCAAGTATTTTACATTATTATAATTGATTGGCTCATTATACTATGGAAAATTTGTTTTTCTTAGTTGCGTTGACCTGTTGAACTCTAACAATGCACTCTTTGGTGAAATGAGGTTCTTTACTATATTACTTCTTACTGTTATTATAATATTTTAATAAACCAATAACTATAGATTGCGTATATTTTGCGGATGTCTAACAATTCATTCAAAGCCTACAGAACAAAAACAATATTATTTAATATAAAGCAACAATTCTTGCTGTATCAATATCACTGCAACATAAAATAGTTTATGTTCGTGAAAATTAAGTTATAAATATCAAAATAATTTCAAATTTTGAAATAATAATATTTACATATTATATCATAAGTCCAATTTTTATTTCAAGTACAGTAAATCCCAAAAACCAAAACCATACTCGAGCAATAATGCTGGATGGTGTACTGACCCATAGATTTGAACCAAAATTGACATAGTCCAAATGTTGAACCACAAAGTCGAAGTTCCAGGGCCAAATCAACATTTCTTCACAACAATACTGGATGATTTAAGAACCCATGGTTTTCAAAAAAAGTCGACATGAAGATTCGTTGGGATAATTAACGATAATTATTTAATGCCCTTTTCCAGGGAGACAAGAGGCGCAGTTCAAAAGCGTAAACGTTTTTTGGACAACTACATGTTTACATATCTTATGAGATACATTTGTAAATAGACTTGAACACACTTATATGAAATTTTAACATGCTATTTGGTGTGTTGGTTTGTAAGAATATCCTTACATTCTATAAGGATACTCCTTTTTATCAATTTATTTGCATGGTGATTCCCTCAATATGATTTGGTTGCGCGTTACGAAAGTCTTTAATTCAGGGTGATATCTCAAGAATAAATTGAGCCGTACACTTAACATTACGTATATATTTCTCGTTTTTAATGAACGACTCTCTTCATAAGAATTCAAATTGGAAGGGATTAGGATCAATAATATCAAGAAAGGGATCCTATCTTGACAAGAACAGCGAATAGCTTCACATTAATTTGAACATGGGAAAACATATATTCCTATATATGTTATAAAAATGGAATCTTTACTATTCTACAACCTATAAAATTTAATAAGTTGCCTATGTTACCACTAACACAAGAGCATTTGATCTAATTTTCCAATTTTAGCGTCAGTTTACTGTGAGAGGCTACATCCAAGGATGTAGTAAATGTGGTTTAAGTTAATGGATTTTTGGTGATATAATAATGAAATTTAATTTCAAACTATTACATATTTATACAGACAGAGCTACTACACTGCTAGAGATGGCATAATGCTTAAAAAACTGTTGTGTGAAAACATCTCAGACACAAACAGTAATTATGACAGAGACCTATTTTTTCCTGCACAAAAAGTACAAGATTCTTCGGAGTTTTTAATATTTCTATCACGTTTGTGCAAAAAATCACGAAAACGAATATGGAAAGAACTTAAGTATTTCCTTAGGCAACGTGTACTCAATCAAACGACGAAGGGCAGAGTAAAACAGAATACAAGCTAAAATCAGACACACCAGGAAGCGCAAACCACACAGATAAGCTGGCTTCCGATAAGGAAGGCAGTCACACCTATTGAGAAATCAACCCAGAAATCATCTAAATAACACCCGTATAACCTATAAGCTGAAGAAAGACTGTTTGGAAAAATAAAATATTGGGCTCAATCTAGTAATTTTATAAATTATTACTAACTGTATGCTATTATTATTACTAATATATTAATAACAAATCCTAGTCATATTATTATCTAACTCTACCCTACCATTTTAAATCATATAGCACCTTTTCTTTCTGAGTTCTTTTTTTACTCAATATTCATTTCAGATTGTAAATTTTTGATCTCTAAAAATGTATTTTCCTTGTTACATTAATAAATAATTACCAATACAACAACATTTTTGTTTTTTCAAGCTGCATTTTCACGTTTTTACACTTTTTAACGGTATTTTTTCATACAATCTGTAAACCCCTATAAAACATATTAGTAAGTCAAAATTACTTTAGCCATTAATATTTCATGGTTTCTAATATTTAAATGAACTTATATTTGTTATGTAGATTGTATATCGATATATGTTTTCAATCGGAATATTAACACAGAAATTTGTACATTCTAAAAAATTTGGACTATATAATTTACGATTTGTTTTGTTGTTATTCCTTACAAAGTACTAAATGTAGTTAAAAGTATTGAATTTCAATCTGAGATTAGCATTACTTGAATCGTTTATAGAAGAATTTGAGTTTTGTTATTACGTACATGTTACTGTGCAAATCATTAAAAACTATTTTTAATTTCATGCCTATAACTAGAACTGACTCTCAATAGCATAAATTGCATTCTATTGCACTTAATAGGCTAGTATTATATTTGTTGAGTGTATTTAGGATTCTTCAGGTTTCAAGAAACTATTAGACTATCAATACTAATTGATATGGGTAATTTACAGTAAATTAATAAAACCTGTGTAATATATGTCCATGAGGTGTTTTTTTTTTTAACTTAATCAAAATACAAAACCATTCCTCATTATTTTATTCTTCTTTACCTAGATATTTTTTACCTTATCATTCTATCAAATTACACATCCCTCTTTGTCCTAATACATTTAATTAAAACAAATGGGGCATAAAGATACGAGGCTTATTTGCGCTGACCATGTACACTTTTCACCAAGTTTTCTTCAGTTGGAAAATATGACTTTAGTCGTACGTAATATTTGGGCCACAGTCCCATGACGGCCAGAAATATGTTATATTCTACCAATTAAAGAGGCATGAACGATCTATGGACAAGTGAACACATATAAATGGAGAACAAGTATTAAGCAGCTTTAGTGCCAAAGAGTCAGAGACATTCTTCATATCGATGGATCTAAACTAAAGTCTACATGACCCTTGTTTAAGTAATGAATGTTTGTTTCTGTGTTGTCGGCAATCAGATCGGAACACAGTACCCAATGTCTCTGTCATCACAATTACGACATAGTTGGTTTGAAGGTTGGATAGAATTTAAGCAAAAATTGCCATGAATATCATGTGACAAAATATATTAACTACACTTGGTGCCTAACCAGTGGGTCGAAAATTCCTTAGAGACTGAGAGCTCCACAGTTTAAGGAGATTCCTCAGGCCGGAAATGCCTAAGGCTCGGGAGCTCCTGATGTATGAAATATCATAAAGTCCGACAACTTCCTTTTTGATGTACCTAGTACTTTCCTTTTTTTAGTTACCTAGTTCCATTTATATGAACATCTAAACGTCAGCAATACACTTATGATAAGAGCTCCTCAATTCTTAAGGAGCCTTAAATATAGAGTTTTTCTAATATGTGTAGCTTAGAAGTACTAAGATAAGTGGAAGTGCCGATGGCCGAGTGGTCTAAGACGTTGGATTTTAAGTCTGAGTTAGAGATGGCGTAGGTTCGAATCCTGTCTGTGACCATTGCACTTTTAAAAAGTACCATCGACCTTGTACTGCATCGACTCTCCCCCTTATTCTGTTTGATAAGATCCTCGTACAGGCCAGTGGCCCATGAGGACAGGCAGAATAAGGCTTAAAAGGAGAAACAATCGTAAGAACCAGGCTTTCAGATTCTATGATGTTCCAGAGATATTGTGTACATTGTAAGGCTTTCAGGCAAAAGGTGTTTCGGTACTCGTAAATTTCAAAACATCGGCTTTCTTTAAACGTTTTGAATGAATAATATGCTTTTTACAAATAAAAAATATTATGGCTGGTGCGAACACGTATTTCTATTGATGAAGGTTTACCAAATCGTTATTGAAATACCTAAGTATTTAGGTTGCCATTACTTCTGCTTGCTGAGTTACAAACCAAAATAGAACGATGAACTGTAAGAGCAGGAGATCGAAGCGTCTTTTTGAACTTATATTAAAATTATCACGGAAAAATGTTCAAGCTTTCATAAGCATTTCCTCGGCTCAGCTTGGTCCACATAACAGCGGTCTTCATTCTGGATGCGGGGACGAACTTATGAGAGTAATAATAGTAATATTCTTTATCGCTTAAACAACCCCACCATTGCACAGCTTGCGTCAATATAATTATATAGTACTAATTTTTATGGCAATAATAAAACTTCGACATCACAAGTGGAATTTCAATTTCGCTATCAATTATAATATTCAAATATTTTCTTCTCTCAGCGACTCATCATAAACTCTTCAACTGAGTAAAACATCTTTGACACCAAGACGTGTTGTAATAGAAATTTTACATTTTTTGGGTTATTTAGATGTTTAATATTCTCAGAGAGCTAATTGACTAGTCTCACATATATATGAGACGGCAAGTGTTGAAACGCTCTCGTTCTATTTTGTTCATTTCTGAGTTGCCCTAGTTCGTCTCGTATTGGTGAACGTCCCATTACCCAGTGCTACGCCTAAATAATTTTGAATTTGAAACGACAGTTCAGGGCGACGTCCTTAATATACAGGGTAATGTTAACACTTGAATCTCCCTGAAGGCATCTCTGCACGTCTCTCTTCAATTCTATTTTAAAATAATTCTAACAGCTCTAATGCTCTATCAGATTTTTATTTAGAACAGTTACCCTATAATGTCAAACCATAAAATAAATATGGTTTTAAACAGTTCAGGATTTATTATATTTAGGTTTGTTGGCCCAAGGATCTACTTAAATTATTATTGCTTAGAATTAATTCAAAATTCAATTGATCGTTCGCTCAATGAACCTATACTAGTGAATTAAATCTATAAGGTCGTTGGGTCAACGACCCTATTTTTTACAATTTACGGAAATTTTACAAATAGGGTCGTTGTGCCAAAGAGCCAGTAGTGCAATCGAATCTCTACACCTTTATAACGTGGGTCGTTAGCCCAACTACGAATTTATTCCAGGAGAGTCGTTGGACCAACCATCAGTGGAGCAGCCTAATCGAACCGTTCCTGGTTTGAAGCGAAGGGTCGATTACTCCACTGACCTATTTGTCTACTACTGCGCGCAGTCATGGGCTCCTCCTGCACTGTAGTAATGAGTTTTCTTGCACTATGAGTGTGAACACTTTTGACCGAAATAAAATAAATTAATAAAATCCCGGTATGAGGTAATAAACACATTTATATTTTTTTCTTTCTTTTGTAGAACACATAACTTTTGTTAATATCTTATGTATAATTGAGGAGAGAGAGAGAGAGAGAGAGAATTTTGAAAATTTGATAATTTCTTTATTTCCCCTGCTCTGATTCGGTCCATTGTTCCGCTCTTCCATCAGGACAGGCATAACATTTACAAATCATTTATAAATTGAATAGTGGCTATGGCTAACAGAGTTAAAACAAAAACACATAACTGCACACACAAAAAAACAAATAACTACAAAACAATACAAATCTCAACAAACAATATAGTAATAAAACAATGTGTTATTATTACTTAATATATGAACGATATATTATTAACTATAATAATATAATAAGCTCTTGGTTCAGCCTGTTTTAATTATACCTTAATAACAATTTTTGTTTAAGTCTTTTGTGAAAGATAGCTTTACTAGAGGCTTGATTAATATCATTATCAAAGGTATTCATTAATCTAATGGACTTAACATGAAAAGAATTCGTATAAAACACAGTTCTATGTATAGGATATTGTAAAGTTGTATTTCCCAGTCTAGTCTACCTAGAATGTACATTTTGCATAGTTATATATTTTTCAAACTAGATATTCAGGTTTTCTTTTAACTAACAGTTTATACATTAAAGACAAGACACTGTATTCTAACCTTTCAATTATTTTTAACCATCCTAACAATTTATAACATGGTGTAACGTTTTCATCTATTTTTAAATTTAAAATATACCGTATGCACGCATTTTATGCTCAATGAAGTGCATTTATTTCATTATTCTTTAAATCACACACGGCTGCACAAACATAATCTAAAAATGGAAAAACCAATGTAGATATCTGCTGCTTTTTTATTTTAATTGACGTCTTGAAACCCATCTTTTTAAATTGATATATACATTGGAAAACCTTTTTAACTATATAGTTAACTTGCTTAAACCTTAATACTTAATCTTAAACCTAAATTAACAACACATTTCTCATAATTTAATGATTCCTCATTACTTTTTCCTGACACTATATTATTCAAATCAATGTTATTTAAAATACGTGAATATCCAATAATTATGTTGGATGTAATCATGGATGTAATCCATGATTTATACACCATCTATACAAAACTTTTAAATCTTCGTTAATTAATTCAACAGCATTATTAATATTGTCACAATTACTATGAATATAAAGTTGCATATTATCAGCGTACAACATGGTTTTACTAAACACTACCGAATTTCCAATTCTACCAATCCGAAAAATTGCCTTCAGCTGTTTTGCCCCTTTGATATATGTCACAAAGGTAAGCACCAAACCAATTGTTGCATCAAAACTAAAGTTATATGACTCTGATATTGACAGTAACAGTTCATGATTTACAGTATCAAAGGCTCTAGTAAAATCAAGTAACATTACCACGGTCAATTGCCTTTGATCCATTGCTCCTCTTATGTCATCGGTTACTCTAATCAAAGCTGTTTGTGTGCTAAATGAGGCTCTATATCCAGACTGATATTTATATAAAATATTGTTATCATTTAAAAACTTATATACTTGTTGATACACTAACTTATCTAATACTTTACCTAAAACACATAATAAGTTTATTGGTCTATAATGCTAACACTCTACTGGATTTTTTTATTTTAAGAAGCGGTAGGACTAAGGAATAATTCCACTGACTAGGATATACACATTTCTCCAATGAATAATTAAAAATATGACACAATACAAGTTGTATCCTTCGAAAATTGTTTTAATAAACCTTACTTGAATACCATCATTACCAACGGCATTAGATGATATATCCATTAAAGCTTTGTGTAGAACTCCACTATTAACTTGGTCAAACCTAAAACTACCATATTTTACGCGGAATATAGGATTATCTTGCAATTGGCTCAAAGTAAAACTGTTGTAGATAAGGTTAAGATATTTTACAGGTTGTATGCGAAAGATACATTCAAGTGAGGAATAGGATAATGAGGATAAAACACCTATTTTTCAGTACATAATTTATTAAAGAATAACTTTATTAATAAATATTATGTTGTTTTCTAAAATTATGATTATAAAAATTATGATTTCCTCGGGTCATAAATCGTTAAAAGGGGACGGTTCGATTACTCCACTGATCGCTGGCCCAACGACCCTCCTGGTAGAAATGTAATTTTTACAGATGATTTTTGGCCCAACGACCCATTTTACAAACATATAGAGGTTCGATTACTCCACAGGTTCGTTGGCCCAAAGACCCTATTTGTTCAATTTCTGTAGATTGTAAATGTAGGGTCGTTGGCCCGACGAACCTCGTAGTTTTTATTTACTGGTATAGGTTCGTTGGGCCAACGACCCTATATTTACAATCTACATAAATGAAACAAATAGGGTCGTCTTAACACAAGCAAGACTCATAGAGATTTGCCTTGTTCTAAAACTATTTGTTTGGTTATGAGCCGAAAACGGAGACATCAAGTGCAGGGTGAAGGGAGAGAGGAACTAATTGAAGGGCTAAATGAGTAAAGTCGGGTTAGGGGACTGCCGTTGTTAGAGGAAGAGCGAGTGCGCTCCTGCTCGTGCATCGAAAAAGAATTATATCAGATTTGGTTTTAATATCATACACATTGTACATTTCTGATTACTACATTCTAAACTCGATTTAGTATTAAATATGCTCAAATCGACAGTTTGGCCGGTGTAGTAGTTTAAATTAATTAAATCGCTGATTTTGTTTTTTTATGTACAAAAATTAAGTAAAATATAGTTCTTTTAAAAGCGTTAATTCATAAACTGGCATCATCTGGTGCAAAGATTACAATGCATATTTAAAATTGTAATACTAATCTTAGAAATGAAATGTTAGACGTTAATTTTTATGAAGAGGCTGGTCTCTTTCGAATCCTTATTCTGCTCTTCCTCATTGGCATTTGCGAGGATCTTAACAAAGATTATAAGGGGAAGAGTCGGTACAGTACAACACCCACAGACTGTGGTTTAAAATCTTACCTCAGTGCATCTTGCCATTTGAAAATAGGTTTCGGTTTTGTTTTGAGTTCTTTTGGAAACTAAGGAATTTAGGGGCTGACGAAGCCAAACGTAACTTTATTGTAATAACGACATCTATCAACGGCAATCAGTGATGATAATTGTTGTTCAAACAGTTATATGATTAAAAATATAGCAATGGAATGATTTTTTTTTTTCAAACAATTGATGTGGTTCCACAAGTTCCAGGCTTTGTGCTTGAGATTGGACGAATGAATAGAAACAATTTTCAAAGCAGCCATATTTTAGGTTACTGATCTACAATTATTATTATACTCTCGTTCCCGGAAGCCAGCTTATCCGTGTGGCCTTGCACTTACTTCCTGGTCTCTGTGCTGTTGTCTTGTCTTCTATATCAATCCGCTCTTTGTTTGATTGACCGAACGTGTCGTCATCACAATTTATTGGTGACTAAGGAAATACTTCAGTTTCCACGATAAACGGCTCCGTGAACTTGTGCACAAACGTGATGGAAATATTAAAAAACCTTGAGATTTTTGTATTAATTTTGTGCCTTAAAAATCATTCTGTGTCTTAATTTTTAATCAAGTCTATTTACAAATTTTGCTTGTAAACATATTTTTTTTCGTTTTCATAGTGGTTACTCATAAGATAAATATATAAACATGTTTCCTAACGCTCAGGCAAATCCCATGGCATGCATCATAGAACCAATGTCCCTTATGCAGAAATGAGGATTCAAGCAAAATTTCAAGTCAATAGGTAAGTGAATGCTCACAAACATTTATACACCCACTTCCATTGCCATAATAGAGGAGGTTGTCCGAAAAACATTTATAATCTTTAACTACGCCCCTTGTTTCCAAGGGAAAGGGGATTAAGTAATTATCGTCACTTATCCCAAGGAATCTCCATGTCAATTTTGGTTAAAATCCATGGGTCCCTAAATTCTCTAGGAGTGTTGAAAAGAAATGTGGAGTTGGCCATAGAACTTCGTATCTGTAGTTCAATATTTGGACCATATCAATGTTGGTTAAAATTTAAGGATCAGAACACCGTCCAGCAGTATTGTTCGAATATGGATTTAGTTAGAGGGATTTACTAGACTTGAAATAAGAAATAGGCTTATGATAATATATTTGTATATGACAATACAGTTCAACATGGTTCGGTGCCTCGCAACGAGAGTTGTTATTATAAAGACAGTTCGTTTACTTTGAAATATTTTGAACAGTCTATCAATTATAATCAATAAATACTCAACTCGTTAACCTTTATATACAGGATTTATTATTCAATAGAAATCAACCTAACCTTTTCTAGATATAAGGTTACGTGTTTAGATCACGTTGAGGTCACCAATATAGTAAAAGGTTGGGTTGATTCCTATTAAATAACAAAACTTGTATATACATGGTAACGAGATGTGAGTACAATTGATAAGACTTCAAAATCTTACAATTTAGAAAAAAACTGTCTTAATGATAGCAAATCCTCGTTGTTAGGCACCGAACTAAGTGGGAATAACGCCACATGTATATTATATTTTCAAACTTAAAAATTATTTTTGATATTTATAACTCCACGAATAAAATATTTTATATATTAGTGAAATTTATGCATAAAAATATATTCAATATAAAAAAAAACTAAATACTACACTTTTGCAATTCTGTAAAAGAATGTTACTTGAAAAACGCACATAGCATTTATCTATTCCATCATTTTTTGGAGTTGACTTAAATTTGTTGACTTAAATCTCTCAACTTATATTTTTGTATAAAAGAAGCCTTTAAAAGGGCATGCCAGTTAGCTGCCGGCCGCTTTTAATCGCTTTTAAATCTGAGACTCTGCTTTTAACAAGGCGGTACAGTTTAAAATTGCGTTATAAATCTGAACTCAAACCCATAAATGTTGAACGTTTACAATCTGTATTTAAAACAGTTTTATATTACAAATCTATAGAGAATATACGTTATAAACAATTAGTATTAACAGGTAATTGTAATTTTAACAATTCATTATCATTGAAACACTAATAGTGAGTGCCTGGAGCTTCAGAACGTTAAAACCTCGGATTACTTAATTTATACAGTAGTAGTTATAGGTATATGTTGTTTTTTAAACTATAAATTGCAATTTTAACCAATTATTTGTTTGACCATTTGATTTTTTCATTGTTAACAAAATATTTTTTTAATTTTTTTTTTGACCATTTAGTTTTATTTCACTTATATTATAAACTAGTAATTTTTATTTATATTTGGACAATCAGTACTGTAACAAAAGAAAGATAATTATAACTGAGTAAATGTAAGATACGTGTGTGTATCAAGCAAGGTATCTTGAACAGGTAGCAAAACGTTAAGGAGAGATCAAAGCGGTAGTCGAAATTTACTCGTACAATCAAATGTCTCAGCTAGTTTAATTTGAAATAACACGAGCTCTGTGAATGTTATATATGTTTTAAAAATAAGAATATTAGTAAGAATAAAATGATGGAAGAAAATTATTAATATAGTATTTGTTTATATACACATTTTAAATTTTCCTATTCATTAAATACATTTTATAGTTCATTTCTCGTATTTTTATCATCGGTAAAGTATTGGAGCAACTATTTTCGCTGCATTATAAACGTGCTACACTGCAGTATAAGACACTTTTCCAGTATCCACACGCAGCTCCATGCCTTTTTACAATTACAAAATTACATTTGTACCAGATTATCTGGAGCAGGTATCTGATTCATTGTTATTGGGATGTAAATGTAATTAGAATACTTCCATCCTCAATTTTCAATAACTACGTAATTTCCTAACTATATCTGGATTTGCAGGTACACTCTTTTTACGTATTCAAATGCTGCAGAAGTAGGAGATAATGATTACAAAAAAACACTTGTATTTTTGTATTTGATTTTATGAAAGAATTATGAACGTTTACAAATTTTTAGTTTTTGTTGGAGCTGCATATAAACCCAATTTACACAATACCCCAGCTTGAAATATTTTATTGGAGCATTCATTGATATTTTTAACTACTTATGTTTTGTCCTGTAAATCATTTCGTGTCTCTAAATTTCTGGCAAACTGAATTTGTTTTATTAAAAAACATAGAAGTAGTATCACAACATCTAAAGAAAATGATCCTTAAATTTTGGGATCGAGTTTCTAAACTTTTCCAGGAATAAATTTTCTCTTGAACGTTGCCTCGAGATGGTTTAATAGAATATATTTTACAAACTACATCCACAAATGTTGTTAATAACACCAAGATATTGATGTCTTTTGAAACTCTAACAACATTTTTTAATTCAAAATTAATAGTTGTGCCAACAATTCATTTATCAGCATCGCTGTCCTATTGGTATGTAAAAATATCTATAAAATCACTTTTATTATTACTACTATTTATTATTTTACAAAACTTTTCTTGAGCTATTTTCTTATTTATTTTGCAACGCGCGACGATTTCTTTCGGCAGATTTAATTCTGCCTTTTTTATACCCATCAAATACCACGTAAGTGTTACTATTATTCTTTAAATATGTCAAATGCTAACATATCATTGTAAATGTTTTATTTATTTGGCGGTTACAACGAGTTAGTAACATGCCTCCATTAATAACTTAAAAAAACCTTTTATAAACCTTCATTAAGAGAAACCGCCGGAATTTTTTTAATAAGTTTACGTCTTTCGCAGGTCATAATCTTCAAATAGTGAATATGGTGCCAGTTCATTATTAATATGTTTTTCCAATTCTTCGTCGGTTTTGTTTCTAAACACAAATAAGTTGAAACAGAAGTAATTGTTCAACAGGAATGGCATCGCCATGTGTTGTAAATATTTTTCGCTATTAGATACTTTATTTTATTTATTTATTTTATGCCAATGGCGTAATGTAGTGGGTACGACGGTTATCGTGTCCTTGCAAGAAGCCCGACTGCCCGGCCGTTGGTGGTGGTTCGGAAGTCACCTTAAAGCCGTTGGTCCCCAGGTTAAGTGTTAGAGAGGGCTTCTAAACCCTAACTTCGCCTGGTAAAATAAGACGTCTTTACTTTATGTAATTTTTCCTAATAATTTAAAATAGAATAAGGTTTTGTCCCTCTGTTTCCTTCAATGCTTTAATAACCTGCTTTAAAAGCATCGTAACAAACGTTCTCTTTGTGTCCAGTAATTCCAGTAATAATAGACATAGACATAACAGCATCAGTATCAAAAGGAAAAGGGTTGTGTTGTTTGAAGAAGTCCACTAATTACTTGAATTGGGTTTTAATATTCGATTTGTTTATTATTTCATTAACCATCCAGTAATGAACTGCAGTTTTAAATCAAATAAAAAACTGCAATACAGAAACGAAACCATACCAAATGTTTTATAAATGTTTATTAGAAAAATTCGTCTTGTATGCAATTTCTATTAAAAATATACACGTGTTATTCCTAAAAACACGACTTTTCACTGTTACACAAGTATATACACAACATATACGGAGCACGTATCACTTTATAAACTAGCTTTATAAATTCTACTGAACTTTGCATCTGCCGCTCAGCTCTCCCCTCCACGTTTAACTACATTTCAAGAGCCTGACAACCGTACATATAAACAAAAACACAACAAGAAGAGTGGTGTTCTTAATAGATGTTGAAATTTCACATATAATATGAAAAAAATACCATTTAAAGCCAAACTAAATGCTCAAAGGCTAATTTTTATAGTAATTTGTTTAAACCATGAAAAACACTAGATAAAAAATCATTGCAATTTATAGTCTGAAAAACAAAATACCACATCAACCCTATAAATTAATTCACTGTAATTTTAATCAGAAGCCAAAACCCCCAGGCGCTCCACCATAAAGTCTGTTTATGGAATGAAAGATTGATACATCAAGTGTGACATAAGTCAAGTGCCTATTTTCATTCAATTTTCGATCTATGTTAAAAATAGAGCCTCGGATGAGCAGGCGACAGCTCCTAGCGTACCCTATTACGAACGTCATGCTTGCATAATCAAGCAACGTTAGATACCGGTAATAAAAGCTACACAGTGTCCATAAAAAACCCTCAAAACTAGCCTAATGATTGATTGATCTACTGACTTGAATAAAGGTTTAAAGAAGTAGTAGTAATGGGGTTATAGACGAGACACGGCAATATGAACTTTCTAGGCCACATGTGAGTACCATCTCGCCCACCCCCCGAACACACAGTAACTACAAAGGCTTCTTGTACTGCAGTCAATTTACCACTGTTGCTGTCTTCACTTTTACATACAGGGTAACTACAAAGGCTTTTTGTACTATAGTCAACTTATGAGTAACTTATTTAAGGTTTACAATGACACTAAGTAATGTTTGATATGATAAAGGTTGAGTTTTAAAGTAATACGGGCCTGTTTTATGTGTTTTTTGGCTCGGTTTCTGTACAGTAATTTATACAAATTCTTGTAATTTTTCTTCTTTTTGCCACCCCTCAAAGCTGCCGTCCTCGGTGGCCGCCTGGTTTTCCTAATGGGCACGATTGGTTCTCCTTCTGTTTAGGTCCATTATCTAAGTCATACTGGACAATGGTATAGAGTAAATGTAAATAATGTACATAAACCTCAAAGTTTTAAAAATTTCATAGAAGACTTCTCGGTAGTTGTTAATATAATTGTAATAACCTTAAATACTGAAACATGAGCTATATAAGTTGATAACATTTAAGTTGTGCAGATCACACCACGTCGAAACGGTCCTCCATTAAATTCTTACAATGTATCGGTTTTGCTGTTGGGAACTATCTTCAGGCAATAGGTCTTAAACTAAAATTCTCATCGGCCATCACAGCGTAAAAAGCTACAACGAAGACGCCATTGAAAACTTTTACTTACTTGCAATTATTCATAATTACAACAAGGTGTGTTGCAAAGACTTCAATTCAAGTTTTCATTTTTGAACTTGGAAGGAAACTGAGGAAGAAACCATCAACAGAATAATCTGGTACTTAGGGGAAGTTAAAGCTCTACTAGTGGTCAGACTTGTAGTGGTGAAACTTGAATTCTTTTTGTGACATCTCTAATAACATTGTATTTCTAATATAGTACCACAAATTACACTATTCTACTTATAACTAAGAGTCTAGCAGCTGCATTACGTTCTTAGATTACTTCATATAAAATTCCCGTTATGACATAACGTAACGCCTTTTCTCACATCCCATTAACGATCAACATTACTTCTTCAGAGGCCTATTCTAAAGTTGGCAACATATTCTCGATTAAGTTTTAATAATTAATGTAGTTTTCTTTAATATTTACTGTAAATGTAGTTTATATCCATCTGAATAAATATACCAGATAAGCTAAAATGTCCAAATGCTTCAGAACATTATACAATGGCTTTTTGAAGAGAATTTGTCAGTTTTTTCACTCGTCGTATGTATACGATTAACAATCAAAGCTAATGTAGTTTCAAGAAAGATTAAATCAGACTATTGCCGTTTATAAAAATTATACATATATATATACACGCGCGCGCGCGAGTGTGTGTGTGTGTGTGTGTGTGTGTGTGTGTGTGTGTGTGTGTGTGTGTGTGTGTGTGTGTGTGTTTAGTCAATTCAATGATGTAGAAGAAATAGGAACTAAAAATGTATTATGTTTATACTAACCAATATAGTTTGTTCTTTACCTACAAAAAATATTTATGTGCAAGTTACCTCATACCTGCATTTAATTAATATACAATTTATAATAATAATATTTTCATCAAATGTATTCACACTCATAATGCAGATACAATTACTACAATACAGGAGGAGCGGCTGCCATGCCGCCTGCCCTTGACCATAGTGGACTAAACCCTTGGCGGTCAGAGGAGTAATCGACCCCTGTCATTTGAAATTCAACGTTTTATTTGATCGGGTCGTTGGGCCAACGAACCAGTGGACTAATCGAACCTGTATTTTACAATTTTACTTGTTACAGCAATAGGTTCGTTGGTCCAACGTCTATTGGTATTTGTGTGTAAATTTTGGATCGTTGGGCCAACGAACCTTGATTGTAAATGTACTGTTTAAGTTGTAAATAAGGTTCGTTGGGCCAACGACCCGTTTAGGTTATGTTTTACTTTATCAAACAATTACACCAATGATCGTTGGGTCAACGACCCTCTTGTTTAAAACTAAACTAATGTTTGGGTCGTTGGGTAATCGGTGGTGTAATCGGACAAGACCCCACTGTCATTTCCTGAAATTATAATTGTTGATTGCATTAATTCCTCAACAAAAAGGCTTTCAAAACTGGGTTACAAAAGACGTTTTACCGTCTATACAAAAAATATGGTGAGTACAAACTCAAAAACAAGATTACATATCTGAAGAACCAAGTTAAAAACCTAAAAGTTAAAGATGAAATATGAACTGAAATAATTACAAAACAAAATGTAAAAATTGACTTAATGAAACCAGATTGTGTCTGCAAAGACTTTGATAAACAAAAACATCATGCATTTATCTTAGTTAAGAATAATCATATGTGGGAATATTCTTATTATGTAATGATAGGTCAAAAAGAGGAATACCAAAAAGATTGAATGAACGTGAAATAGATTACCAAGAAATGGAAGTTTATTGAAACTTGGTGATCCAAATTGTATAAATATTTATAACTAAATAAAATAATCTTTAAATACTTTACACGACGGAAATCGTTTTACTACAAATATGTGACAGAATCTCGACTTATTTATCACATATTTCAATTACATGATGATGTTACCAATACATTTGATTAAACTCTTGATTTTTTTACGACTGACTAACCAGTTACAAGTTTGTTATCTTTATAGCTATGAGATATTTGACAGTTTCTCTGATAACACCGCAAAACGTATTCTCAGTAGTCATAAATAATGTAGAGTAATATATACTTAATAATTAGTTTATAACATGATTTTATGGATATTAAATAAATATATTGACTGAATGAAAACCCTCCATAGAAATTCTCTATGTATTAAGTCTTTGTAATAGTTGAAGAGTATTCCGTCTTCATCATCATGGTAACACGTGGCTTGTAGAAAGAAGTGTATATGCTATTGCAAGTCACATACTATTCCCTTTTGTCGTGAACACACACGTATTTAACACCATCTGTTGATCAATGTCCCTACATGGTTCTTATATTGTGTTTACATTTACTAGAGACGTTTTTCAAAATATTTGTTGATGAAATTCAACTGCCGACCACGTTATTTTCAACGACGTCTTGTCGAAGTGCCAAATATAAGAATGTTGTTTGGCTAGTTATTTTTTTCTTTTATACTCTGTGCCTATAATCTACTAAACTCAGACACTCAGTCTTCTAGTTGGTATTGACTATACCTCCATGGTAGGAAACAACTTGGCAACACCGCATGATGTATTATTGGCTAGTTGAAGAACGAGTCACCTACAGGGTCCTCCTTTAATGGACTTATTTGCTGGCACGTTCTGTAATAATTCTTGTGTTTATCACATTATGGTATTGTACAGTACATTCCCCACCTTAACTGAGGACCCCGATGTTGCAGGAGATGCCCTCAAGTGCCACTCCTGCACCTCCATGACAGACCCCAAGTGCGGAGACCCCATCGACAGCAGTGTGGGTCTCACCGAGTGCACTCCAGAGATCCTGAAGGACGCCTCCAAAGTTGTAATGGGTCTTGCAAACGTCGCCTCCGGGTTCCTCGGTTTTCTTGGATTTGACGATGTCAAGGAACTCGACATCAATGATGCCTTTGCTTGTGTCAAGGCCGTCATACAAGGTTAATGTTAGAAGTTTCCAGTAAAATTAAATTGTTTAACAATAATAAAACGACAGTGCGGGAGCTGAGCCCAAACGTGTATTGTATAAGCTCACTCCCTAGTATTTCGTGGAATCTATAGCAGAATTTATCTTAAGAAAGAAAACAACATCAAATCAAATCAAATTTATTTCTAATCTGTACACATAGTACACTTTTTAAGTTCCGCAAGAGCCACAGAGGATTGCGCGGGGTTATGAGTCTATTTCTGGTCGATGTACATGCAGAGTATTGTAACAATTATCACATTTATCACAATAAAAAACTTATGAAAAGAATAACCGTATCTTAAAATAAAAATAAACAACAGTAATTTATTGACCACAGCCCTCTTAAATTTAAGCCACAAAATATTTAGAATCTAATTATATTTTTATTAAACCCTATAAACAAATCAAAATGAGGGATCTTATTTTTACTGAATGTAAGTGTTGGATTGAAGAATTAAGAATAACATTATTTGAAAACTAAATTTGGGTAATTGTAGAGGTGTTAAGAATAATTGAAGGAGGAAGGCAATACGGCGAAAGCAAAACAGTAAAGCAGTGTTGTTATGTATAGTATAATAAATAAGTAAGTGGTAGAAATATTAGTATATAAAATAGATGGGCTCACAAATATTAGTCTAGTAAACAGATTAGAGAAACAGATGTCCACCGCCGACCTCCAGCAGCCATGCAGACAAGAAATTTGTGTGCGACCAGCGGGACATGCTACTCACTTGTCTTTTGCAGAGTATGCAGTATATTAGGAAATGGTATAGTTATATGATTTTACTGGTCTGGGGAGGGCCTGCATGCCTACGCTGACTGCATTTCTTATTACATATCTATATGTGACTTGAACTATTTTTTCGTATAAAACTTCAACCATTCTTATCAAAATGTCTGTACATAATTCATTCTGTCTTTATTTCTTTAAGGTATTTTACTTGAGATTCCTAAGTTTTGCTCCATAAATATTTTTCATAAAGTAAAACACGACAGTTATGTCATGCCACTAGAGCAATTTCAAAAAATGTCGTTATATTGATGACCCGTTTAATTTGTTGTAAGGGCGACCGAGTAAAAATAAAATATTTGATTGATCTTCTTCTTGTGTTGGTGAACAAGTAATGATTTCGTTTCAGTAGTTAACTAAATGTGAAAGTACAATCGTTATCATACAACACGTCTGTATTGTTGATTACTATGATTTATTTACCAAGTTATCCCCTTAGTTAACCTAAACAACAGGACAAACAGTCATAGACAAAACATTACCGCCTCTCTTATTGCGAGTTCCTTGGTGTTTATTTTTACTACTTCACGAAGGAGTCTTCCTGTAATTTCATCCCATCAACATCTAAACAGCTATCACTAACAGGTTCTAACACATGAATTTAAGACGGATACCTTTTCTTTAAGAGATTAAAGATTCGTAGGGTAAAAAAAGTTTAATTTTTTTTCAGAGGGTGAAAACAAGGTCGTTAACAGACGTTGCAGCATTCCCAGTGTCATAGACCTGTGTGGCAAAGTGAAGGATAAATATGGAGACGACGTCAAATTCTGTGAGACCTGCACCTCCGACGGCTGTAACGGAGCCTCCGGAGTCTCGCCCAACTCCCTGCTGGCACTCCTGGTCGTGGCAGTGACTGCTCTGCTGGTGCAACTGTAAACCTTCACTTGATGTTATTGTAGGTTGTAGAAGCTATCTGCTGATATTTGGTTCCGTGACATTCCGGAAATCGTGCTTGCAAAACACAATTACAGTACAAACGTGACGAGATTATTTTCTACTCCAGGTTTACAGTTCCATTATCGTCGCACCTCGAAGCTATGATCACCAGATATATTTTTTTATTTGTTTGCATTACTATGAGAAGCTTAATATTTTTGTTCCAAATTTCAATAAAGGCATTATTTTGCAATAAATTATAGTTTTTATATTGAACATTTTTCCTTTATCAATTATGTTTCCGCTGTTGTTACGTGCACGTGTTCAAAAATCTATGTGTGGTTAATTCGTTAATCATGATATTGAATACATTTGCTACTCTGAAGTGCGTTTTAAATGATGAAATATACTTATACGGGAAGACATCAAACAACCCGTCAAACTGTCGAAAGAACTTGCCTCTTCCTCGTGGAAAGCAGTAGTTCTACCTCACTTTATCGGGCCTTAAAATTCGTCACCTCCAAGGGAAGTGTCCCCATCTTCGCATCTCAGACTGCAACGCCGGTTTTAATCATTTTAATAAACTATTGAGCAAGGCCGGAATACCTTATCTGGAAAATGAACACTCCAATCACCATGGTGATCAGTACGAGATTATTCAGATTCGTCTTTTCGTCTTTCTGCACCAAGCTCTCATTATTAGTGTAACCAAATTTGTGGTAATAAACTTTACGGTATTCACATTTGGTTTTATAATTATAATGGTTATTCGTGAATGATCCTGAATAAGATCTTTTTATAACTGGATTTTAACGATATTCTGATTTATATTAGTGTATCTATATATTTTACAAAATCTAGTTTTTCGTCTAAATATGTCTGTTAACACTGTTGTGGATTACCGTTAAATAATCAATCGTACGTTAATGCTCTCTGTCACATTTACTCGTACAAACTCATCAAACGAAACTCCACAGACTTAACACTTCGAAGACGTCACTCAATGGCTAAGGCTAAATATTTACTTCAGAGCACCGAAGTTGTACGCGTAACATGATGAAGTGGGCTGTATCAATAGCTATCAGGGTTAATGGTCTGAACCTTTATGAGCTGAAATTCTAGACCTTCCTTAAAAGCCACCTCTGCAACCATTTACTGTGGCATTCAAAGTGAACAAAGCTTTTCGTATCGTAAATATATTAGGCTATCATTGTGGAGAAATACGCTAAAATAATCAGTCTTCAAGACGATGGATTTCCTCCAGTCTCCAGTAACCCTACATTAAAATTAATTTTCCATAAATATTGAAACATTTTGTTCCCTAATATTAATGCCTGGGATTTTATAACATTGATAGTAATTTGTCCCTCCATGACCAGTATAGAGGGCCCGGGGGAGAGTTGGCACTCTCGTTGTTTCATCAAGTGCACAATTAATTGCACTCCTGGAGAGTATTTCATATTTTGTAATCTAGGTGTTTCTGATGTCGAAACGATGTAAATTATTAATTTTCAGCTTCTTCTTCACCGACTTTTTCGATTTCTTCAGACAAACAATGGCTCCATATTCCACGAGACGAGTTTGTAATAGCATCAAATTCTAAACGCTGCATTAATTAAGAGGAAGGTGGATTGTGGCTAAACTCGACATTTTTATTACTTACGGTATAGTTAGTATTCTAAACATTTAAGTTGGTTTATTAAAATAATGTTCATCGAGTCCAAGAACACTCAACATTAATTAAGAAACGGCATTAATTTCAATCAATGCCAATATGTGTGAAGTGCTTGACTACATATTTCCTATTGATACACAATACAGTTTTGATGCAAAAGTCCCACGAAACTTCGTTTCAGCACATAAATCACCGATTCTCGTGTGACTAGCCGACTTAAGATAGTAATCACCCTGTCAGCACATAACAGTCTGGTTGTGATATAGATTTTAAGCTTTATCACATGTTTGACACACTTCAATGTGATTCACATATTGAACACACGGCATGCAACATCGCTTCAACAACTACTGATTGCAATAGGCTACTTCATAAAATGCATCGTTTCGTTTCATTTCAGTATATATATATATATATATATATATATATATATATGTGTGTGTGTGTGTGTGTGTGTGTGTGTGTGTGTTTATATATAAATATATATATATATATATATATATATATATACGTGTTTATATTTACGTTTTATTAATTCTTGTTTACATGTTATAGTTTTGTATTCATTTTTATTTAAAACTTCCTGAAGACGGGGGTATTAAATTCCCCGAAATATAGAAGTCAAAAATAGTTCTTTTGTTTTCTTCTATTCAACACAGTGATTAGTATATATATATATATATATATATATATATATATATATATATATATTATTGATTTGAAATTTCGCTTTAGTACACATTTGTCTGGGTTTGCTTATACGGGTTGTTTTAAAAATCCCACCCCTATTACACGTTTTAGATGGAGATTATAACCAACCGAGGAATTTTATATATGAAAACCTTCAACTCTTCCCACGGCAATGTGGTATTTTAAGGTAAATAAAAAAACATTAGAAGGAGCCATTAATAAATAGCACCCTCTTCTTTCAAAGGTATTAAAAGGTAAGTGAGTGGCGCAAACTAAATGTATCCAGAATATTGGCTGATTGAGGTTTGAATATTCCCCTATAAACTCTAAGTTTAACTATTTAATAATTCAAGTTAAATTTGTTGCATTTAAAATTAGTTTAAGACGGATAAGTTTCATCCCTTGTGGTTTTCCTTCGGAGTTTTCTCAGAAGTAAAATATATTACACTATACCTGCAATCCTCAACGAATTAAGGACAAGAATGGAAGACGGTTGTCACACTAGAGACGCTAGCAAATAGTAACCATTTCTAGCACGTAATCTTAGTGAAATTACGTTAAATATTTTAAGATGTTTAACCTTACGACATTATTCATTAGTACGGGGCTTTAGTTTAAAACACATTGGATAGGGTAACATAAGATATCAATACTTTGAACCATTCTTCTAATACTTTCAACACAAGATCACTTGATAGAGATTATTTTGAAAAAATGACCTTCCCCCATACCTATTCCATCTCCGGGAGAAGGTTTGAAATACATTGTATATAAATAGAGTTCTCGGTTTATCAAATAAATATTCTTCAAAGTGATTATCTTTACAATAAAATTATAAACAAATTTAGGAGATTTTAAGACTGTATAGACTTAAGATTCTCCATCTCATTACGCTATTAGCCGGTTGCATAAGATTCACAGTTTCGTAATACTCGTACACTTAGCTGGGGTGAAGTACACATCCCTGCTTCACCACATGATTCCTAATCTAGGCGTAAGATTCTCCATTTCTTTATACAATTAGTCGATTAGAAATAGTAGATCCCAGTTTCACTACATGATTTCTAATATTGCATAAGATTTAAAGTATCGTTATACTCATTCTATTAGCTGAATTTGAAGCACAAACCCCAGCTTCACCACGTGACTGCTAATGTAGTATAAGATTTAAAGTATCGTTATACTCATTCTATTAGCTGAATTTGAAGCACAAACCCCAGCTTCACCACGTGACTGCTAATGTAGTATAAGATTTAAAGTATCGTTATACTCATTCTATTAGCTGAATTTGAAGCACAAACCCCAGCTTCACCACGTGACGGCTAATGTAGTATAAGATTTAAAGTATCGTTATACTCATTCTATTAGCTGAATTTGAAGCACAAACCCCAGCTTCACCACGTGACGGCTAATGTAGTATAAGATTTAAAGTATCGTTATACTCATTCTATTAGCTGAATTTGAAGCACAAACCCCAGCTTCACCACGTGACTGCTAATGTAGTATAAGATTTAAAGTATCGTTATACTCATTCTATTAGCTGAATTTGAAGCACAACCCCCAGCTTCACCAAGTGACGGCTAATGTAGTATAAGATTTAAAGTATCGTTATACTCATTCTATTAGCTGAATTTGAAGCACAAACCCCAGCTTCACCACGTGACGGCTAATGTAGTATAAGATTTAAAGTATCGTTATACTATTAGCTGAATTTGAAGCACAAACCCCAGCTTCACCACGTGACTGCTAATGTAGTATAAGATTTAAAGTATCGTTATACTCATTCTATTAGCTGAATTTGAAGCACAACCCCCAGCTTCACCAAGTGACGGCTAATGTAGTATAAGATTTAAAGTATCGTTATACTCATTCTATTAGCTGAATTTGAAGCACAAACCCCAGCTTCACCACGTGACAGCTAATGTAGTATAAGATTTAAAGTATCGTTATACTCATTCTATTAGCTGAATTTGAAGCACAAACCCCAGCTTCACCACGTGACGGCTAATGTAGTATAAGATTTAAAGTATCGTTATACTCATTCTATTAGCTGAATTTGAAGCACAAACCCCAGCTTCACCACGTGACTGCTAATGTAGTATAAGATTTAAAGTATCGTTATACTCATTCTATTAGCTGAATTTGAAGCACAACCCCCAGCTTCACCAAGTGACGGCTAATGTAGTATAAGATTTAAAGTATCGTTATACTCATTCTATTAGCTGAATTTGAAGCACAAACCCCAGCTTCACCACGTGACGGCTAATGTAGTATAAGATTTAAAGTATCGTTATACTCATTCTATTAGCTGAATTTGAAGCACAAACCCCAGCTTCACCACGTGACGGCTAATGTAGTATAAGATTTAAAGTATCGTTATACTCATTCTATTAGCTGAATTTGAAGCACAAACCCCAGCTTCACCACGTGACTGCTAATGTAGTATAAGATTTAAAGTATCGTTATACTCATTCTATTAGCTGAATTTGAAGCACAACCCCCAGCTTCACCACGTGACGGCTAATGTAGTATAAGATTTAAAGTATCGTTATACTCATTCTATTAGCTGAATTTAAAGCGCAAACCCCAGCTTCACCACGTGACTGCTAATGTAGTATAAGATTTAAAGTATCGTTATACTCATTCTATTAGCTGGTTTTAAGTACAAATCCCAGCTTCACCACTTCATGGTTCCCAGCTTCCCAGCTTATGGTTTGAAATATACATCCCAGTTTCTTCTTATGAATGATAATATAGCATAATATACACCGTTTCATTATAAAATTAACTGATTTGAAGTACTATATAACGCAAGTTTACAATTGATAATGATTATTTTAGGATAATATTCTCCGTTTCGTAATAAAATTAACTAGTTTGAAGAACATATTCCAGATTCATGATATGATTGCCAATATACGAGCACATTATTAAAAGGTTTGTAATAAAAAACTGGTTTAAAGTTGATAACCCATGGTTTTTTTATAGCATTATATTCACAATTCCGTTACAAAAAAACTGGTTTTAACATTTATCCCAGCTTCACTGCTTGATTGCAAATATAGCATAAGATTCTCCGTGTCGTTACAAAAACTCTAGTTTGATGTACATAACCCACCTTCACCACATGGTTGCTAATATTGCATGAATATTGCATAACATTCACAATGTCGTTTTAAAATTAACTTATTTGAAGAATATATTTCACAGTTATCCACATTGTTGCTAATATCGCATACGATTCACCGTATCGGTATACTGTTACAATTAGTTGGTTTGAACTACACATCCCACCTTCACACCTGATTGCTAATATAGCCTAATATTTACCGTGTCGTTATACTCCTACAATCAGTTGGTTTAAAGTACACATCCCACCTTCACACCTGATTGCTAATATAGCCTAATATTTACCGTGTCGTTATACTCCTACAATCAGTTGGTTTAAAGTACACATCCCACCTTCACACCTGATTGCTAATATAGCCTAAGATTAACCGTCTCGTTATACTCCTACAATCAGCTGGTTTAAAGTACACATCCCACCTTCACACCTGATTGCTAATATAGCCTAATATTTACCGTCTCGTTATACTCCTACAATCAGTTGGTTTAAAGTACACATCCCACCTTCACACCTGATTGCTAATATAGCCTAAGATTTACCGTGTCGTTATACTCCTACAATCAGCTGGTTTAAAGTACACATTCCACCTTCACACCTGATTGCTAATATAGCCTAAGATTTACCGTGTCGTTATACTCGTACAATCAGCTAGTTTAAAGTACACATCCCACCTTCACACCTGATTGCTAATATAGCCTAAGATTTACCGTGTCGTTATACTCGTACAATCAGCTAGTTTAAAGTACACATTCCACCTTCACACCTGATTGCTAATATAGCCTAATATTTACCGTGTCGTTATAGTCGTACAATCAGCTAGTTTATACTCCTACAATAGCCTAAGTTACCGTGTCGTTATTACAAGTACACATTCCCACCTTCACACCTGATTGCTAATATATCCTAATATTTACCGTGTCGTTATACTCCTACAATCAGCTGGTTTAAAGTACACATTCCACCTTCACACCTGATTGCTAATATAGCCTAAGATTTACCGTGTCGTTATACTCGTACAATCAGCTGGTTTAAAGTACATATCCCACCTTCACACCTGATTGCTGATATAGCCTAATATTTACCGTCTCGTTATACTCCTACAATCAGTTGGTTTAAAGTACACATCCCACCTTCACACCTGATTGCTAATATAGCCTAAGATTTACCGTGTCGTTATACTCCTACAATCAGCTGGTTTAAAGTACACATTCCACCTTCACACCTGATTGCTAATATAGCCTAAGATTTACCGTGTCGTTATACTCGTACAATCAGCTAGTTTAAAGTACACATTCCACCTTCACACCTGATTGCTAATATAGCCTAATATTTACCGTGTCGTTATACTCGTACAATCAGCTAGTTTAAAGTACACATCCCACCTTCACACCTTATTGCTAATATAGCCTAAGATTTACCGTTTCGTTATACAATGGTTGTATCATACAATTTCCCAGCATTTTTAAATATGTCACAATTATATTAAATCTTAAAGGGTCGTTGTACTCGAGCCCATATTGATGCACTAGCGAATGGTTTTAAATAATGATTTAATTTCCAACATGTATTTCTTCTCTTTTGGCATATTTTAATAGTAGTTTCTTGTACAAAGGTAGTATAGCATATTCGATAGTAGTTTTCCTATTTATTTCTTCTTCAAGGTAAACAAACATATATATTAAGTTCTTCATAATACTGAATTGTTTTTAATGCGGAATACGTGGTGGTATTAAATAGAGTTATTCAATACGATGTTTCAATTACACATTCAGACTAAGTTAACTTCAACTGAAACCCGTACTTATCTTAAATCTATAAACCCCAAATCTCTTATCAAAGCCGAATCTAACACATGCCATCGATATGTGACCGCGTAGTGGCACTGGAACCGTTGTTAAGATAACTTAAATGTAGTTTTGCAATGTTTCAACAAAAAGTTTAAATAGACACGAGAGATGAGTAGTAAAAATCTGATTCCGTAAGCATATCTAAAACATATCCTAACATATAGGTATGTTATAGATATGGTTAACATATAGATATGGTATGTTATGAATCTTTAAAAATTACTCCAAAAGAAAATAAAGCACCATTTTCGAACAATACGCCCACATACATTAATCAACATAGGTCAAAAAATGTTAAGATCTAATTAGCAACTAGATCTAATAGTTTTATTATTTTTGCTTTTTTATCCTTAATGGATGACCAAGATTTCACTTTCTTTTTACATACGTTCTGTGCGCTCGGTCCCTGGTTCTTGTTATTCAATTAAAAATCGGAAATCATCGACATTTTGAGAAGGAAAACTTTGTCGGAATAAATCACAGTAGAATCACGTTCTCGTTCTATCACAGCAAAATTGTTGTCAACGACTCTATTCGCTGTTTTCGGCCAGTGCTTCAGCCAAGGTTTATCGAAATACTCTATAAATTAGGAGAAATTCTCCTACCAGAACCTTCAATACAAAAATGTAATGTATATCTCAAGCAACCCAGTTGATATACAACTTTTTATTCAATGTATTATAGTTATATTGTGGTTGATATGAGAACTTTAGGAATCTGTCATCCTTCCTAAATTAATTGGCCGTTTTAATCCACTTAGTATTTTAAATACGGTGTAATCAAAAATTGTACAACTGTTATAATAATTATATTGGCAAAGCGTTCATTCCATATTCTCTGACTGACAGTTTTTCTAAATGAAAACTGAATGCATTTACATTTGTTAAATGCAAATTTTTTAGTTCTCATTGTGTTCCCATGTGATTGGTCGAACCAGTGTTCAAAATTATCTAGGTCGGTTGTTTTCTTCACCAAACGACTTCACTTAGCTAACTTTGACAGGCATTGACATCATTAAAACACGCCATAGTCTGTTTCCACATTTAGGCCTCAATTTGTATAAAAGAAAGTACACTGACGCTTGCTCATGACCAAACTATTGGCCGGGCAGCACAATTGTTGTGTAGGTGCCAATACTTACTTTTACGCTTCAGTATGCAAGATAAATATATACTGATAAATAGTGACACACCGACATAGTTTATATACACGGCTGCCATTCTGGAGATAACATATATATATATATATATATATATATATATATATATATATATATATATGTTATGTTACGTGTGTGTATATATATATATATATATATATATATATATATATATATATATGTGTGTGTGTGTGTGTGTGTGTGTGTATACACACACACACGTTTTCTAGTGTATATACATGTAAATATTACCAATAATAACCTAGGAGCACCACGAGTCGTGTAACAGGCTTTACTGAAGGGGGGGATTATCCTGTACAGTCAACTCAAAAGTGAGTCCATCCAAGGCAGGGACGTCTACCAACATGCGACTAGATGAAGAGACAACATTCGGACCGATCAACAAAAATCAACAGCATCTGAACACTCACCGTCTCAATTTGACGTAAACATAATTGGCTGAGCGTTAGTGAATGTCCATCTATGGAATTTGGCTGAATGTTGGCGAACCATAACTATCAACTGGGTATCTCAAGAACTGTGTGAGCTATAGAATTGGATTTTGAATTTTTTTGCTATTCAGTATTCTGAAACAACTCTTCTTATGCCTGTCTGTGTTTTTCGTCTTCCGCAGGACATCTCAAGGAGGGATTGATCTGTGCCTTATTTATAAATATTTGTTATTAAAATTTACTTCAAATTGGCAAGAAAAATCTAGTTCAATAACGGTAATGCATTCCCAGTGGATTTGGCTGAGAGTTAGTGAGGTCTATTTATTACTCAAGGGGTTATCCCAATACCGAGTTGTGTTACAGGCCTGAGATTTGAATGAAACTTCAGCCAACAACGGATTGACTTAAATATTCAGCATGAATATTATTATTCCACATTGAAATACATGTAGCTTTGCTACGAGTTTTGAATGGAATGGCGGGGGCTAGTCATATGCACTTCCTGGGTATCGAGAATGGATATGATCGTCTATTCCGTTTAGTAGTTCATTCTGAGCAACATGGACTTATGTGTAAATTACTAGCAAAGGAAAGAAAAATCAAGTTCTTAAATACTATACAAAACCTGCTTCTGATCCTCGTTTAATACCATCGTTATATATTACAAAACTAGAACGCTGCGTTCGATTACTGGAATGTAACCCCATTTCTGGTGTTAAAGCCCCTGACAATATAGCAAGCATTAAAATTGGGTTTAACTCTTGAATACGAGGATCGATCGTGGTGTTCTGATTTTCTAACGATGTAAGTAAAATAATCCTTGAAACAATCTGCATCATCAGTGTGATAGTTTTTAATTACAGTCTTACATGTAATCGTTAGCAAAGCTTGTGACTCCTGGGACTGAAAATATGTCATTTTTGTATATTGGGTGTCGTCCTTGTATCTACTACGTTAATATAAAGTATTTACTAGCCAAGATAACAATGATCGGCAATGATATATCAATTTCCAAATACATAAAAAAATGTGTGGGAGGGGCTTAAACCTGATTATGTTAGTGTGTGTGAGTGTAAATACGTTTAGAGCTAATGTTACAATCCGACAATTAATTGTCTTTTAAAACGTATGCAGTTTCAATTTCCAAAGATATATGTAGGAGGGAGGTTTGAACCTCGCTCACTATGTTAGTGTATGTGTGACTACATACAGTAGTAAAAGATATACAGTAAATTACAAAGGTTTGCTCTGGCCTCATAACACAAAACGTAGGATGTTCAATTCTGCTACATATTAAGTTACTGCATTGTCTATGTAAATTCAAGGTCAAGCAGACAACTGGGCAGCTTGATGGCACAGTCACGGAGCTTCTAGATCATAATTGTATTTCTCACACTTGACTACAAATTAACCGGCTCACGTGGCTTGGAATCTGTACGTGTAAGGTGGGATATGTAATAATCTCGAGCATATCTTTGATTACTTTGGGAAATTAAAGTTTAAGCTTACCTATTCACCCATACGATCTGTATCAGTTGGAGCGAACAGAGTTGAAGAGTGAAGGATTTCTTTACACAGCTGAATTGTTTAGCTTTTAAACCAAATAAGTCACCATAAATGGTGGTGCGTAGGTCTGGCCGTAAGATGGCGCTGTGAACTATGTTTAATCGAGTCTTCTTTTCTTTGTTTAACGTTTGTTATAGGCAATGAGTGGTTTGAAAGAATACTCTTTTGGACATTACAAATTATAGATTACAAAATAAGGACCTATGTTTCGAGGATTGGAATATATCCTCTTCTCCAGGTGTAAAAGGTCTACAGCTAAAAGGTTAAGTATACAAAAAATTCAAGATAAAAATTCATTTATAACTTTTATGCCTAATGATTAAGTACTGCTATAACACTCATTACCAATGTCTGATGGTTTTCTGGAGAGATGTAGTAATTCATACCAGTGAATGAGGACATACATCACTGGGATAATTTCTATCCCAGTTACAAATTTAAAATTAATGTAAGTAAAAAACATGATGGAAGATATGTAATTATCTTACAAATGTTCTAAATGGTTTCGGTTACGTAATAAATTAGGACCTTAGATTAACCTATAGGACTCAATCGACGGTTCTTATTTTATTTGAGATCTGTACTATGTAACGGTACCTGCAATCAGTACAATTTTGAAATCCATTTGTCACAGTTTCGTTTTGGCATATTAATTATTTGTTCATTTAAATAATTTACGACTGCGACTTCTTGTATCAAAAGATTTCAGGAGTCGTCTGTGACAGATTCAATTTCAGACGCTGAACTATGAGGAGGATGAACTGGAGCTAACCTCAACATTCACATCAAAATAAGGTAGTGAATAGTTTTGTTTAGTAAATTAATGTCTCTTTTCCATAACTTTAATAACAAAATCGCCACTAATTCTAATCACAAAAAATATCTTGTAGTTAATAGTTTGAAATATTTTATCGCAAATGTCACAAAAAATATATAAGGTTGCTTCTGCTTGTTCTTTTCTTGGAGACGAGTAAGGATGTTGTGAGTGTATATGATTTATATAAGGCATAGAAAAGGATGTAAAGTAATGGAATTACTGTAAGGAAATATGAAGAGAAACAACATTTTGAGGAATGATACTGTTTATTAAAACGTCTAATTAAATATTTATTGAACTTTATTTATACACGTATCAGTCCGTAACAGTAAGCTTAAACACAAAATCACGAGGCTTTCTTGAATGCTTAACCTATAAGTTAGCTTCGTGATGAAGACAGCAAATGCCATTTCTCTAAACATCAAGTCGTGTTTAGGTTTTTACCGATGCAACAGAGTATCGAAACACGCTTGGCCAAAGATTTATGCACGGGTGGACGGGCGGACTGCACCTTTACGTTTCAACCCCAAAACCAAATAGGGTGTACCAAAAGAAACGTATATACTATGTCTCAAGTCCCTATTATATTTCTATTGATAGTTATCACAAAAACACAGTCAGGAAAATGGATAACGATTAGATTTTAGGAAGACCCTGTTGGGTCTTTGATAAATATATAATAAATACCTGTATATACAATAAATACACAATATTGTAATTTATATATTCAGAAACAGAACCAATGCACTATACACAGACAACCTAGCTTCTGTGAAATCTATAAAGGAATTTCCCCTATGAAGAAAGCAAACTACCAGTCTTCAGTCACGAAAGTTTTGTTGGAGATTAAAAATGGGAAAGGATACTGTTCATAATCAAAACATTTCTATTTTAATTCACTAAGAACAATGTTATAATTCAATTTGTGCACTTCGTTTTTGGTTATAGAAGTATCTCATTTCAAATAATGATTATCACGCATCCATTTTGATGTTAGTAAGTCAGAAACAATCTCAAACCTGTTTTATTTTATCGTTTGAATACTAAAGGAATATGTACACTGTGCGTATTATTCATCTTATAATGAGACTCCTCCTATATCCTATGATATAGAGCGTTTGGAATTTAACGTTGCTCTAATAATCTAATATAAACAAATGGTTGGTTCTTTGTGTAAAACTTAATGTAGTTAATTATAGTCAACTCTCTTTAAGTTCTACCTGGATATGAATAAACCAGCCAAATCTAAAACCTTATGGGTTTGACCGGGTTGGCAGCATAAAAGTAATATCGTACTGACGAATGTTCTAGAAAATTTCGTTTTCTCTCTATCTGTATTGAATTATTTTAATATAAAACATGTAATTTACATACCTGCTCTAAAATTTATTTTTACTAAATATTACCATCTATAAGTAAATAATGTACTCCAATAATCTTAATAAACAAAATTAGTACCCTAGGTGATTTTCCTCCTCTAATCTTGAGTCTATTTTATTTTTATTTTATTATAAAATTTGATATTTTAATTTGTTAGCACAGCTCAAAAAGGACTAAATGTAAAGGAACGTAATGGAAGAATATCTAATGATAAACACCAACCAGTACAAATCTTCATTTTCGTATCGCAAAATACAAGACTGAATGTCAATATTTTTTATCTATGTTTAGCGCCTACAAAAAAATGTTGCAATATACACTAACTATTGAAACTGGTAGCGGTAAAGATAATATTGAAGGCACTATCCAAAAGTGACTACAATGTGTTGTTTGTTGATATATTATGTAGAGTGTATAATGAAGTTATCATGTATATACTCGTGAATATACAAGTATATATAAAACTAGCAGTTGCCCGTGGTTTCGCATACATTGTACTTGTTGAAAAACAGTACAATATATTCAAGTATTCTTTTTCTATCACATTCTAAACATTCTTGATATAACTGATAGTTTTTCCTTCGTGAGCCTCTTGAGCGCATTATTAAGTTATGTACCATATTTCCTGACTCTATCTTTCGTGGTTTTTACTTGGTGTTGATAAGTTATTCAGTACAATTAATTAAATGGATGAATCTCGATAAACTAATTAGGTTATAAAGAATCAAATTCGTTCTGTTAAAAGTAATTTTCTGTCTAACATATTTTCATTATTATTGTGAAGTTTACCTTGTACTCCCATCAAGAAAATGTATAAACGAAAACCTATTTCGATCATAAAGCGTCTTCTTTCAGGAAACGACTTCAAATGGATCGATTTTTACAATTTTCATTTTCAATATAGATGGAGTTTCAAACCACATTTCAGCCCTCTAAATTAATTAATTCAATGGTTTTACAGATGGACATACATAAACACAGAATTCTGTTTCGTCATTAACTGGTGAGAGAGGTTGCTCTAATGTAAAGTAGTAAATTACATATTATCGCTCTGTTATCTAGGTCAGAGCTATGATCCAAATTTTAAGGCTCTAGGTCTTTGCAAAGTGTCATAAAAGTCGATAAAACGTTGTACTAACAGAAAAACAAGAAATTGGGTTAATAGATAAATTTTAAATGCCCTACATACGACCATTACATGCTCCAACCCATCCCGTTTTTTTTAACTCCATAGTAAACAATATTATACCATTTAGCTTGTTGTGAAAATTATATTTCAAGTTAAGCTAATTAATTCAAGCTTTGAATGAAACCAACCAATCAAAAAAGTAACTTCATCACAGCTGTTCATTGATGAAACGTTACTGAATTGTGTCACATGAGTTAATCTTCACAATGTACTATGTTTACTAATTTGTTTATCCATGGTGTCAACATCGTTGTTGTGCTGCGTTGCTAAGATTGAATAATTGAGTGTTATTCAAGAATATCATCATTTGAGTTAAAAATACGTCGAATTGTGTGTTTGTAGATAAAATCTTGAGATTTTAGATTTTATAACTGTGATTGCCTTTTTAAAACTTACCTAAATATCATTTTCCATTTGACTAACCTCAAACAATTATGGTTTAACTGAGGTGTGTGTTGTGTCTGTGCCACTATTGGCAAAGTTAGACGTTTATTAGGCATCAAATTTCTATCCTTTGAAATTTTGTGAAATTATACGTCACATTTACGCACATTTTATTTATTCCGGTAGGTTGGTCCTGACAAAATGTCAGGTTCAGCAAACTCTCCTCCAGGAGATATTGAATCACAGAAATTGGAAATGGAAACTCAACTGGCGGTTGCTTCGATTATAGGTCTAGAAATAGAAAATACAAACTTCAATCATGATTTTGCAGAAAATGTTACAGTGCAATCAGACCATAACACTACTAATGTAGGCCAACAGAAAAGAAAGTTCAGTGAAGGTGATAATTGTATTAATCCAACAGAACAAAATCCTAGACCCAATGCCTCCAGTTTGGACACAAATCATGTGGCAAAAAGAACTAACATTAGACGGTTAAGATTATACAACGAATCAAACAAAGGACCGTATGAAGTAATCATACAAAGTAGGGACGGGAAAAAAATCAACCCATTTTTGGTAGGCAAAATATTTAAAAATGGAGACTGTAAAATTGACCATATTAAACGAGTAGGCAGAAATCTAATTGTGATTTGTGAAGATGCTTTTTCGGCAAATGAGTTAGTAAATTGTGTTCATTTAAAGAATTTTAATGTTTTTATACCAGCCAGTAAGGTGGAAATCACTGGGGTTGCGTATATCGAACCTGAAATTACTGAACAAGAAGTGATAAGTGAGAGTAAGTCCCCCTATCCCATAGTTCATGCCAAAAGAATTACAAAGTATGTAAACCGACAAGTAACAGACACACATTTCATGACTTTAACATTTGAATCAGACCAGCTTCCAGATTTTGTGTATCTAAATTATGTGCGAATACCCATTGAACGGTACATGTTGCCTATCAAGCAATGCTATAACTGTTTTCAATATGGCCATGTAGCTAAATCCCCTTGCAAATTTGAAAAGATATGCAGAGACTGCGGACTGAAGTTTCACAATGGTGAATGTACACAGTCAAAAAAATGTGTCAACTGCCATGGTAACCACAGTAGCAACAGTAAGTCGTGCAAAGAATATGAGAGACAAAAAAACATTATGCAAAGGATGTCTATCCATAGAGAAGATTTTTTGACGGCAAGTAAACACTTCCCAACAAATAACCTAAAACATAATCCATACAGCATCCAGAGGAAATCATATGCAACTATAACAAAGCAGACTGCATTCTACAGTCAACCTCCATCAATTACCGGCAGTGATCATTCCCTTCTGCTCTCAAGTAATAGATTTCTAGGACTCAGTGATATAATAGAACCCAGCAATACAACACTTGACAAACCTATCAATACCAAACCAAGATTTGTCAAACCAAAAGAAAACTTATCTGAAAAATCATATAGTAGGACCTCCAGTTCAAGTATCGACAATATATCTTACCAACCTGCTAACAAAAATCCGAAAATCGAACGCTCAACGCCTGCGAATAGCGGACATTAAAAAAAATTATTAAATGACAAAATTAAAGAATTGAGAACCAAAATACAAGGCGAAGGGGTCATTAATAAACAAATGGTAGATGACTTACTGGCACAACTTCTTAAAGATTTATTAGAGTCTCAAAAACCTCGAAATACAATCCAGACATATAATAAAAACACATCAAATAAATCAGGAAACAAACAAATATACCCCAAAGACAGTGTTGTTTGGTCCTAATCCACGAAACTTCTGCAATGAACAGAAAAGAAAATAATCAATTAAATTTGATTCAATGGAACTTAAGGTCTATCAAACAAAAATGGGCAGAACTTATTCAATATATGACAAAAAACAAGATTCATATTGCAATCCTACAAGAAACATGGCTTTGTTCACATGATACGATCAGAGATAACAATTTCAGAATATTACGACTTGATAGAGAAGATGGTTATGGAGGTGTAGCTTTCGTTATTCATAACTCTCTGACCGCCAAAATAATCAAAGAACATAATAAGAATAATATCCAAATCCTAGGCATAACAATAACAAACTCTTTTATATCATTAAATATATACAACATATATTGTACCAATAAACCAATAAATTGCTCCTTCTGGCAAGAGTATATATTTTTAGCTTAGATCAAGGTAATACAATGGTTTGTGGAGATTTTAATGCTCACCATCAGTTCTGGAACTGCAAAAAACCTGACAAAAGAGGTAATGACATCTTTAGGAATTTCAGTAACTCAAATTTTATACTGGCTAACGACCATTCCTTCACTACCATTCCGAGCTTATTTCATAATCAGTCAACCATAGACCTAACATTCTTAACCCCTGAACTTTACACACATCTTGATAACTGGGAAGTCCTATCTGATGCGATGGGGAGCAACCACTTTCCAATAGTAATGACTCTAAATTCGGTTGAACATTCAACATCCAAGGTAGAAACACCAAGAAGGAACTTTCAGAAAGCAAATTGGCAAAAATATTCAAAATTAGTGGAAGAAAATATGAAAAAAATTGTCGATGAGTCCCTAAACATCCAAATAGAAATGTTGGAAAAAATTATGAACAATGCAGCAGATAAATCAATACCCGAATGGAACAGACCTAGTTTAAGTAACCAAAAAGGATTTACACCAAAATCATGGTGGACTGCTGAATGTTCTCATGCAATTGCTCAACGAAGGCTTAGTTTTAAGAAATTCAAGATGGATATGGACCCTGTTAGTTACCAAAAATATCAAGAAGCTCAGTTAAAAGCTAAAGAAACAATCGAAAAGGCAAAAAAGAATGAATGGCATAAATTATGTGCAAACATAGGTGAGAAAAAAAATAGCAAATTTGCGTGGAAGGTCATAAGAAAACTGAAAACAAACAAAAGCAATAATGAAATATCACTTATCAAAGAAGACCAGCACCTAGCAGAGAATTTTATGAAACACATTGTCCCAGATCACGTTCCACAAGCTGAAGAAATCTCCACACCAAAAATAAAGGATACAGATCACATACTTGAAGAAAACTTCACAATGACAGAGTTAATTGCAATTCTTAAAACAAAGAAAAAAGACACTGCTCCAGGAAATGACCTCATTTCCTATAGTATGATAACTCACCTACCTGAGGAGGCCTTAAACGTACTACTGAATATATATAATAATATTTGGAATGACAACCTAAACTTACCACAAAAATGGAAAGATATAAAAGTCATAGCTCTACTTAAACCAGGTAAAGAGAAAGATCATGAGGAATCGTACCGCCCGATTTCTTTGATTTCTGTTTTTATTAAGGTGATGAATGGTATGATAAAGAAAAGACTAGAATGGTATGTAGAGAAACACAATCTGATTCCCTCAACTCAGTATGGATTTAGAAGAAACAAAGGATGCGCCGACTATCTACTAAACCTAATACTGGATATGGAAACTGCTCGAACTTTTAACGAAACATTAATATTAACAAGTCTAGACATATCATGTGCATATGATAGTGTAAATTTACCCTATCTGTTTAGAAAAATGTACATTTATGGTGTTCCCAAAAAGTTTATCATTCATTGTCAAAAGTGGCTTGTGGGTAGATCACTTAATTTGGTTTCAAACCAAGGTATCATATCTAGAGTGACCTGTAAAGGTCTGCCTCAGGGAAGTACCTTGAGCCCATTGCTATTCTCATTATATTTGGCAGAAATAAATAATTGTTTGCCTGAAGGAGTCTTATCTCTACAATATGCTGATGATGTGGCTTTGTACTCAAGTAATAAGAAAATTGATCAAGTAATGGTTAAAATGCAGACCGCACTCACAAATATTGATAACCTTTTCAATAATATGAGCTTTAGTTTAAGTGTGAGTAAATGCAAAGCTATGGTTGTATCTAGAAAGAAGAGGATAAACAATGTTATAAATCTTAAAGTTGAAGGTCAACAACTCCCAATTGAGTCAAGAGTTAAAATCCTCGGTATAACGATCGATAATCAATTAAAATTTGATGAACACATAAACAACTTAATAAATCAATGCAGTAAAGATCTGAATATCATCAAAATGATTACCTGTGGAAGAAACGGTGTTAATCCTCATTTCGCACTTACAGTTTATAAAAGCTTAATTAGATCTAAACTTGATTACTGCTCGTTTCTGTTTGGGAACTGTTCAGAACACAGATTGTTAGAAATAGAAAAAATTCAAAACCAAGCTCTAAGGATAGCTTTAGGAGCCCTCAAATCATCTCCTATAATCGCCTTACAATCTGAATCAGCTGTAGAGTCTTTAAACCTGCGAAGAAAAGTTTTAACGGAAAGACTTGTGTATAAAACTATCACAGATATTGATAACCAAAATCGATACAGATGCCTATACCTACAACTACTGATCAACATCAACCCTTACTGGAAATGTAAAAAGACTCCACTATATATTGAGGCCATAGATTCCATGGTTAACTTCATCCCAGACTTTCCTGAAATGAATAAGAAAAAATTCAGATCTACTGATTGGGAATTTCCCCCTCAACTAGCAAACATTTCTGTACAGATTAATGATACAATAGATGATAAAATTTTAACTAAGAAAGATAATTCTCCGGAAGTTTTCCAACAGATAGTAAACCAAATGATCAACTTAACCTATAGAGACAGGATCAAAATATTTACAGACGGTTCTAAAACAGGCGAAGGTACAGGAGCAGCAATTTTGATACCACAAATGAATGTGGAAAAGAAATATAAACTTTCACCAAACGCATCGATTTTTACAGCTGAGCTTTTTGCTCTATACATGTGTTCTCAGCTTATGAATAACCTCCCTAACTGTGACATATTAATCTGCACTGATTCTCTTTCTGCCATCAAATCACTTCAAAGTATATGTGATGGCATAATAGAAGATAACATGTCTCTTGAAATAATAAAAAACTGTGTAGACTCCAAGAATAGAATAACCTTTCAGTGGATACCTAGCCACGTGGGTTTGAAATATAATGAAATGGTTGACAAGCTCGCAAAAGAGGCAGTGGTGAATGGAATATCTGTTCAAGACATCGCCCTTCCATTAACTGACCTCAAATCTTTTCAAAAGAGGAAGATACTTGAAGAAAAAAACAACTTGTTGCTATATACAACAAAGGCCAGGTGGTATAGGAGTGTACAACCTATCAGTCCTTTACTACCATGGTACCAAGATATGAGACTTAGCAGAAGGGAAATAGTAAATATAATCAGACTAAGAATAGGACATGTCACAGTTAACAAAGACTCTTCATCTAATGAAACTTTATTTCACTCCTCTGTGCTTAAATTGCACTGCAGGAGTAAATGAGACAGCGGATCATCTTCTAATGAAATGTCCACAATTTGAATATGCAAGAAACTCATGTTTCCAACAAATTAGAAGAATACCTGACGATGATACCTCAGAAAAACTCAAAAAAATTTTATCTAGTTTTGATGAAAGATTATATAAGGAAATAAATCGATTTCTGACAACCATAAAAAGAAACATCTAGCATAATAGTGAAATAATTATCGAAAGCAATCGCAGATGAAACCAGTGCAAAACATTATTTTAAGTGAAAATTGACTTCATGGCTTAATGCCAAGTCAGCCGTAAGGCATTTAGATAATAAAAAAAAAATAATTTGTTTATCTTATACATAACGCATAGCAATGGTGGAAAGGGTTGATTCAATAAGAATCAGCTCCAGTTCACCTTCCACTTATTGCAGCGAAGTCTGAAGTCTCTAACGCTGTGACAGATTTGACTCCTGGAATCTAGAATCAACATCCATCCGAAGTGATCCAAAACAGTCGGCGGCGAAAAAGCTCAAAACGAACTCTCTACATCGTTTTGACATCAGAGACACCTGGAGAACAAACAAATGTAATCAAGATGAAGTGATGTTCTCATTGTCTCATCAGGTACACAACTGAGTGCACTATGATGTTTCTGAGACGATCACATATACATATCACGATGGAGCAACCGAGTGTTCT
This sequence comes from Homalodisca vitripennis, assembly GCF_021130785.1. Lineage (NCBI taxonomy): Eukaryota > Metazoa > Arthropoda > Insecta > Hemiptera > Cicadellidae > Homalodisca > Homalodisca vitripennis. The sequence continues at coordinate 80,038,882 of NC_060211.1, forward strand.
ACACATAACGTAGAGCAATGGTGGGAAGGATTGATTAAATAGGAATGTTTAAGTTCAGCTCCAGTTCACCTTCCACTTATTGCAGCTTCTGAAGGCTGACGCTGTAACAGATTTGACTATTTGAATCTGGAATCAACATCTATCTGGAATATTTAATTTCATCGTGTTGGACGGAAATTTTCCTGACTAAATTCTTTTATCAATGCCGGATTTTCCGTTTGTTCCTGATAAAAGTTATATATATCTTATAACCTCGGAGTTTTTACATTAGTCGTATTCACGAAATTGTTGGCCATATTTTCTTTTTAATGAAACCCAAAGGTATGTCCAATTCCGTCCAGCTGTACACTCATTATACAGATGCGTACCTACTACTATCCTGGCTGTCCTAAACTCGGTACACGTCTGTCTCGTGTTGGATTGAAGGTGTTAATACCTTTGTGTAAAATACCAACTAATCACCGCAGCGTGTTAAAGGAAGAGCCATTACTCGGAATTTGAGTTTCCAGCGGAAGAAAATACAACAGCTCAAATTTATTTTTGTGGGTTGGTGAATATTGATAGCGTCTAGGCTACTAGTATTTTAATTTTATGTGATTATTTATGCCGTATGATTGGATAGTGGTTAAAATAGAATTTATTGAATTCGTTATGTACTTGAAACTCCGTCCCTCTCTACCAAGTTATGCACGATAACATCAACTAAGGAATATATTTATCTTCTTCTATAATCTTATATGAATAATGCTTCTATCTGTGTACTCTCTAAACCAGATTCACGACAAAAGTCTCTAAATTGCAATTATGCATGGTAATTAATATTGATCAAGTTCAAGATTTAATTAAATTTATGTCTAATAGTACATCTTCAGCGTCCTATGATATCCATACAAACTTTAATAGCAAAAGGGTGTTGCAATAAATAAATATACGAGTCTATATTACGATTATCCTTATCATTATGCAGCTTCCAAGTATGATAATTACTAGCTCACCATTCACACCGTGCGCGTATCATTGCTCAGCTATTCTGTACCAGGGTTCCCAAGAACTGTGACAAACATAAAAAATTCCAAGTTTAAGGATATTTTATTTTTAGGTGAAGTTAAGGTGAAAAGAAGCCCTCTCTAACACAACGGCTTGAAGGAGAAGCTTCCGGATCATGTTCTTACCACTGGCTCGGCCATGTTGGAATTTAATTATACCACGATGTAACTGTGTAATTATTTTTACAGCATTATCACCATTTGTATCTAACACAGTAAAATGTTATAAACAAAACCGTAGTGGCAGGGCCAGAGACATGTCCGCCCGGTCGTCATGGAAATTCATGCCACGGAGGGATTTTCTGAAAACAGGTATGCCACGCTTTAGTACTAGTTTTTTCTAGCTTGTGCACTAGTCTCAGAATTTGTACACAACGCAGTATAAAGTTATAAAGGAACAGGTAGTGGCTGGCCCAGTGACATGACAACCCGTTCATCGTGGAGTTTCTTCAAAAAGATTACAACCTCGTATACTTGCCATTTGGTTATATTTTGTACAGCACTGTCAGAATTTATACCAAACGCAGAATTACCTTTATGAAGAAGGGGGAAACAGGTCAAACTTTCATATCAACCACAAGGAGTTCTGGGCCCTTAAAATATAAGGCTGTTTTTCTACAAGTATTTACATCAACCATTTCTGGATGGAATTGCATCTTCTTATTTATTTTTAAAATTCTTGAATAAGATTTAATGGAAAACATCATTTTCTTAAATTATAATTCACTAAAATACATGTCACTCCTTAAACTTATCTTCCGATTTTCTTATTTGTCCTTTGTTAGAAAATTGCCCGAATTCCCTACTTTAAATTTCTTAAACGTCTTCGTGAAGAGATATTGTTTCTTTTTGTCTTCTGAGAAACATATTAGAACTGTATGTAGAATTGGAAATCAAATTATCCTAACCAAAAGCGATTGAACCATCTTAAATTATTTTTAAATGTTATTTTGGGGTGCCAACCCCCACCCAACATTATCCGTGGATACGGCCCTGCAGCCGGGAATGCAGTTCCGTGGTCTGTTTACCGGAATGTTGATGTATACTCGTACATGTGCCATCATGAGCGATCGTTCATGCTGTGCGGCCCACCGTTCAATATGATAAGCCGTTATCTTTTTGCAAACTTATAAAAAAATTATTAAATTTAAGTCAGCTAAAAAATGTGGGGAGCTACAGGTGTGCAACTCTTGCTGATGTGAACGGTTTTAAAATATGTGTACATGTGTAACTGTGACATTTATTGAATAAATTGTATATTTTTGTACTTTTATCATTAATTTATTACTTAATTCTTTTTAATTATAAATGTTTTATACATCACGAAGCTTATTGGCATAAAGACAGGATCAGTGGCTCATGCTACACAATTTTGTTTAATTGTTAAATTAATGACAATTAAGAATTATTTAACTAAATCGACAACGTTTTTAAATTCTATAACAATGTTTTTAAACATGCAGTGCATTATACTGAATCAATATTTAAATTTTTACCCGTGTACCAAATTGGTAAAAGGCATAAGTCTGAATTCTCTGAAAGAAATCTGGATCGAAACTCTATTTTTCTAATCAATTTTGAAATGTCTGGCCCATCGATGTTCGATACGTCGATGGTCTGGCCTTGAGTTTGTTCCTATTGTTATGCAGACTTTATAACGTTCATTACCAAATCACAATACAGCTGTTTTGGTTTATGACAAGTAAAACATGATTGGTTTAACTTGAATTAGTTTTAATTGGAAATCTAGCATATATGCCTAACCTACATTTGATTTGCAAAGTAGGTTATTTACATATGTTATAATTTATTTTATATTAATTTATATTATTCAAAATTTGAGTTACTTTAATATTCCTACTTAACTTTAACAAATAGATTTTCAAAAAATGTATTTATTTCGGGTTGGTCATTGTGATATGATTGTCATGAGGGGGAGGATGGCGGTGAAGGTGCCTGAGACTCGAGAAACCTAGATACGGCACTGGTTTACCTTCTCGAAGAGTGTGTTCGCTCGTATGCGTTTGTACATACATGTACGCCAAGATGGACATGTCAAGATGTGTTTATTTGTTGGCATATGTACGTCAAGATACGTTTTTAGACGCCAAGATGTAACATACCAGAAAACATATAACAATAAGAACGTGTTACTGGTATCCTTGTAATAACAGCTAAGTTACGAGTGCAGGCATTAGTGACCAACGCGTGCACACCTTTAAAATAAAGTACAACCTACAAAAATTACAGCAGAACCTCATGTAACCTCTGTTCGCTGAGTTTAATTAAAAACGTTTCCTGGACTGGTGAGGTACGAGTGTTACGTGTTTGTCAGATCACATCCTGAACTATTTCTGAAGAATGGAGTTTTTCATTTTTACTCTAAAAGAGGGAAAGGATATCTTGCAGTGCCGTTTAACTACTCACGTATTGAATTAAATGTTTCCTATGACATACACATTTAATGCTATACACATCTTCCTAGATTATTTAGTTTTACGTTTTATTATTTCTGTTTACTGACTTTTATTTAAAGTTATGTGAATTTTATTTTACAAAATGACAGTTCACATGTTCATACTGTACGTACTGTTCACATGTTCTGTCTGATTGTGGAATGTTTTACCTGTAAACATCAGAACCTTCGATAAGCGCGCTCGCTTCAGGGCGGAGGTCAGAGCCTTGTTGCTAGGGCCTCAGAGGGTATAGCGGTTTGCGGCTTTGGAGTGTGGTACTTGGGGCAATGAAATGCAAGTTGAATGAACGCGAATGTGTCTTGTAATAGTAGTGTAAATATGTATAAAGTTACATAATTATGGATGCTTGTTTGTTTAAACTAAGGTTCATTTAATATTATAATTTTAATAAATGTATTTATTTTTAGTTATAAATGTATATATGTTAGTTTAATTTTTTATGAAGTTAAGTGGTACAGAAGACTTTATAGTCCCAACTTCACTTCTAATAAAGACATTTTTAATTTCATTTTACTTACATTTGCAATGAACGAATACGAGATTATTAATTATTATTATTACTTACTTGTAAAATAACATTTGACACTATGCAATTTTTTTCTTTGTAATAATTCATAATGTATCATAAGTTCAAAAACAAACAGAACAATTACCGTATCAGTGGATTTGTTTGTGTGTTCATCCTCTTATTCTTAAAACTTCAAAATGAAACCGATTCCAACTGTGAGGATTTTCGCAGGTGTACTCTTGTTCACAAATTACACGGATTGAGGAAGCAGTTGTATCATCATTCGTCTTCCTAATACAAATGTTATTTCCGGAGGTGATTCACGATAATAGGGGGTTACTCTCACACCACCCCCGGGTCGAGTGGGAGTGAGGGGGGGAGGTAAGTCGACCCACAATTTACTCGGCTTTCTCCCGCTCTCACAACACCGCCTCACCGCCACTGTCAGTCGAGTGTTGTCAGTGCAGAGGGACAGTAGTGTTTCTAGTCGCTTCGCTTCCCTTCACTCTACCTTATACCAACATGTTGTGTAAAGTTGTCGTACTGGCTGTTGTCGCCTCGTGCTTCCAGCAAGGTTAGTGAGCTAATTACTAGATGATAATCGAACCGAGTAATGTAACAATTGTTCAATGCCCGGATGTGTTACAGAGCCGCGCTGAGTGCCAGTACTTGTATCCATTCCGCTCTACAATAGAATAATTAATTATATTACATGGCGTGTACAGTACGTAATTCGGCTAGTCTTCTAATGCGTTACATTCAAGTATACCTTTTGAATTTCAAAATCTTATATGCAAAAACTATAATATCAATATGCACATTAAAAAGTCCTTATTTTAATGTAAGAAAGTACGTGTAATAGAAGATCTCTGAAGAGATGGAATGTCAGTAATAAGGCCAAACTATTACTGGAAATAATGAAGAATAATCTTAAATGTTAGATTGGAAATAGATAAACAGATTTGAATGTTAATTTCATTCATCAAGTAACCGTGGTGTCTGAAACTTAGGCGTTTCTAAATCCATCTTTAAACTAAAAACATATTGAAATATAGGAAAGCACAAAAGTGTTATTGAAACAATTTAGAAAAGTTGTTATCTGTGGCCCGCGTGAGTTTGCTCTCATATTATCTCTAGGAAGGTTTGACGTGCAGTGGCGAGATTTAGTACCAGTTTTTCTATTGCACATTGTTCTAAGCGAAAAGTGGGATATTTCATCCCATTCTCTACTTGGATGAGATTAACTTACATGGGTCAGAAGTAGACGCGTTTCGACCAAAGTAGGTTTTTCAGACTGTCTACCTATGTATATATATTATTATCTTCATCGGTGAACAAGGCAAAACTCAACTGCGGCATCAAACATGGCAAGAGTCGACTTAAGTGAAAAGACCCTAAGTTTCACCCCCAGAACAAAGTTCAAATAATGTTGCGTTTTTATTTGTTTTGTTTTTTATTTTTATAGTAGAATTGTTGGAGATGACTCATTTTAAATATATGGTTAATATGCACCCAAAGGCGTTTTTCTTGTAAAGCTTTTTCTTTCACAATATTTAAACGATGAAGTACAAAACGTTTCTGATTTTTTTCTGTATTACAATTTAAAATGTTGACAAAAATAAGGTCGTAAAAATGTATTCAGTTTGGAATTTTTCCGATGGTGCTAAACCCAAGATGGCCGCCTGTACAGCCGACTGGCTCACAATCGAGCCAGAAGTGCACCGCAAAACCGGTTGAACTCGCCATGTGCGGACCTCCGCGGAAGTCTGTTACGACAAGAATGAACGTAATATCCAAGTAACCTAATTGAAATTGTGCCGTTGTCCATTCGTCTACGCGAAACTCTACATAACGTGGTCTAGGTATATGGTCTAAGAAATAACGCGTCCGTTCATCTATCCGTTTACCCTTACTTGCGATAGATCTTGATATAAACTTCTGAGCGACGTCAAATTTGGTAGAGAGGTTTCTTTTGTTTCAAGCAATAGCCCTATTCAATTTTGGGTTAAAATTTCAATAGGTAGTCGCATTTTAGGTCAAAATGTTAAAGTACAGTCCGTCTGTGTGATAAATCTTGATAGAAAGGTCTTTAAAACTTAAAAGTTACTACAGAAATTCAACTTGGCATAAGGAAGAGCTCTATTGCATTTTAGGTCAAAATCTAAAATGACAGTCCGTCTGTGTGATAAATCTTGATAGAAAGGTCTTAAAAACTTAAAAGTTGCTACAGAAATTCAACTTGGCATAAGGAAGAGCTCTATTGCATTGTAGGTCAAAATCTAAAATGACAGCCTGTCTGTGTGATAAATATTGATAGAAAGGTCCTAAAGACTTAAAACTTTATACAAAAATTCATTTTGGTCTAAGGAAGAGCTCTATTGCATGGGTATTGACTTTGGGTTCAAACGGTATATGGGCAGTTAATCTTAAGCAAGATGAGTGCACGGCTGAATTATATGTGGAACATTTCGTGTACAATCTCACACGTATACTCTGAAGACAATAGAGCAACAACTTTACAGTAATCTGCCCATGTCTCTTGCAACTCGAACTTTGTAGAATTACACCAGAGTTCCGGGAACATTGTGTAGGTCCGGGTCATGGTGACTTAGGATCAGGGACAGTTGGAATGTGCATATTGCCTATGACAACAATGCTTGGATCCCCCTCACTACATTGAAGTTAGTACGATCTGTCAGTGGCGGATTTCACTTTCTTGAGGCCCTAGTGTCGAAAATATTTGCACCCTTCTCCGAACATTTTATGTGAGTTTTGTGACGAAGATAATAAATTCATAATTCTGATGAAACAGGCTTATTTCAACTAAATTTAAACCACTTGAAAAAGGATATTTGTAACTGTTTTGAATGTTCAAACGATGAGAAAATCATTAGTACGTATTTGTGACAATAGTAATAACAAGGCTCTAGGACTCCCATACTTTCAACGACTCTTTCTATTCATGAAAGGCACCTGGAATGGCTACACCCCTAACCACTCACCGCACCTCAAGGGACCCCCACCGCAGCATATGTTGTATGTTCCGGTACAAGGCACAACACGATGTGGCGGAAGAGCACCGCGAGTCGAGGTATAATTATGGCTTTGTCTATGTAAACCAAGGTCGCCTGACTGCTGCAGTGCCTGATGGCTCCTATCACGAAATACCAGTTTATAACTGGAACATCCACACAAGAGTACATGCTGTTATACTACATGTTACAGAATAACACGTACTAATTGTTACTGACGTATCAAATTTTATCCATAGTGAAAAGTTTTCATCATCATCTTCTAGGAATATCGTAATAATAATCATTATTTTTTAAGATTTTATTTTTATGTACAACGTTGTATTACGGGTTTATATGAAATTGTAATTTTTCATGTATATATATATATATATATATATATATATATATATATATATATATATATAAATATAAATAAAACAAATTGAGGAATAAATATTATAATTATTATTACTATTATGTGATTTACATTTCTTAATAAATTTATAAATACAAATTTCTAATATAAATTTAAACTCTGAATATTGTTCATTTTAATTAATCGTCCCATAAAATCACATTCTTATTCAAACCTTACCAAGCTGAAATTTATCACTGTTTGACAGTGTTTTAAATATCCCAAAAACTGTTGGGAACCAAATTAATTAATTTCCAGTTAGATTTTTTTAATAATTTCACAAAAAGCAAAGTAGATTGTAACAGTGGTCGATGCACGTTTTCCGGTCGATTGGTTTGTTTTTACAGGTTTGCTGGGCAAACTTAAATGTTCCCTACTGACGTCATGGCCCAATAAACACTCGGTCAGTCTAAACAATCAAGGTGTAACAGTGTTTAGACTGCCCTGAAATGGCGGAAATGGGAATCGCACACTATCAACTCGAGGAGAAAGCTGATTTTCTGGCCATCCTCAATATCCTAGATTAGAGTGTTACTGTACATAATCTTATACAGTTACAAATTAATAACAAGGTGAGGTAAATTTTTGCGTTCGAGTTAGTGGATGATTCTTTCGATTTCTAACAGCTAGGTATAAATAACAGGTATAACATTTTTGATATATACTGTTTTTTGACTTGTTTGATATGCCATTATTTTCAGCATAGAACGTAGAAAACACAGATCTCTGTTCCCAACACGATCCGACGGATAGACATAGTGTTACAAGCACATAACAGTGCATTCTGTTGACTCGTCCTAGTTACCGTCCTTTGTGAGACGTCTAGGTTTATCTTGAGCTTCGAACGCCAAGTAACGTTAGTGTAATATAACTGGGGATATGCACACGATTCATGGAAGCATTTGTGTGGAGAACTAAGTACTAGTTCTGAGGTGCAGCCTAGTGCATTTTTCCGCGAACTGACTGGCTAGTTACGGACGGATAGTCACGGCTTCCAGTCACGTGTTCGAGACCGTGTTCATTTTGCAACACATGCACAAACTCAGCTAGTTGTATAAAAACTGACATCACCCTTTCCGCATTTACTACCTTCTTAAGAAATTCTGTACTAGATGTTTATTCTACTTTAATCTAAGTATCGTTGTAGGGACCCAACGATCGGATATAATATAACTGTAAAGATTAAAATAATGTTTCTAAATCCCATTATTTGATCTTCACGTAAGATCTATAGCGCACCCTGTATCGTGCAACTTTAAAAACTGTATTTCGGGTTGTAAGTAACTAGCAGTTAGGAATCTCAATTAGGTACTAAAAGTAACTAAAAAGATGCAGCACTTGTGTGTGTGTGTGTGTGTGTGTGTGTGTGTGTGTGTGTGTGTGTGTGTGTGTGTGTGTGTGTGTGTGTGTGTGTGTGTGTGTGTGTGTGTGTGTGTGTGTGTGTGTGTGTGTGTGTGTGTGTGTGTGTGTGTGTGTGTGTGTGTGTGTGTGTGTGTGTGTCATCGTTTGCAACGATACAACGGCGAGACCTAAAATATATTTATGCGTTGTAAGGTGGAGAGGTCTAGGGCATTATTTGCGAATTCTTTTAGGAATGTGGAATCTCTCCACTGATTTTAGTTCTCGACCCAAGTTAGAATCCTCGGTTTTGATTGTCTTTGTCAACTACTGGACAGTAACAAAAGGAAAGTGTACCTCTTCCTTCGAATCTACGGTGATGATAGATCGTCATAGAAAATATTGTTGGAAACATGTCCTAAGAGCCGGTTGCAGTAAAATGACCTTGAGTTATTTCCTTTAAGAACAATGTTATACCTCATGCAGCTTTACGGCCTTATTTATCATCGTAGTCATAGGGGATGTCTCATACTAAAGAAATAATAGGCATCAGTTTTCTTTTTTTTTTGTAAATTGAATACTTTTGAATATTAAAACGATTAAATTAAAAAAAAGCTTAAGAGGTTTTCTGGATAACTCCATAAAAATACCGGAAAATATAAAAAGCGTTTGGATGCGTATTAATTGTATGTGTAAAATGATACATCTTCCATAATTCTGTGACTAAACGTAAGGGCGTAAATATGCAAGATGTTTAACATTGCTCTTGTGGGAAAAGTTTGAGGTAATTTTACCACAGCCGGTCTACCCAGTCAGAGAAAGCGGGTTATACAGTGCCCGGTAGACTCCTTACAATGTCATGTTGTGTTTATGTCGATTCTATTTACAGCATTTCACAACAGCTGTTCGTGACTCTATTTTATAAATAGTTTTCAATCATCTGGTCGGTTTCATTTTCGAGTAGGCGAGGCGTCTAGTTCAAGCAGGTCTGTTATTTGGCTGTTTTAGGACAATGCTGCGGTACAGGTCAATAACTTCAACTTTACATTAATGGTCGTTTATAATATAATTGATTTCATATTAATACATATATTATTATTTGTTTTTTTTATAACAAGTTTTTCTCAAACACGTTTTCGAGTAAATTTTCTTTGTTTATTAGTAAAACTTTTCCAACGGTTAGAACAAACTGCTTTCTTATAAAAATTGTTGTGGAAACTTTGTAAAATATTATAGGTTATTTCGTAAGCATATTATAAATACAACCGCGACATAGAGGAATTAATGATTTTTTTAATAAATACTATTTGTAAAAGATATGTTTATATAAATAAATAATACTTAGAGCGTTAGAGACTATTGTCACTATAATCAACTTTCTAATTCTCTTAATTGATTACTGTGCAGTGGATAAATGATAAAAATAAGTCCGTCCAAGGTTTTGGATTATTTATTAAACACGTCATTGTTCCAAATGTAGCTCAAACCATATACATAACAGCGAGATTACTGGCTTTTAAATAAACTTACTGCTGAAGACTAACAGTTGCAACTCGCGATTCTTGGAAATGTGTCAGAAAGAATTTATTAGTTACAAAAGTGCAACTCGTACATTTCCTACATGAGTTTACTCGCCAGTTACTTATTAGTTCTTCACTGCTTGCAGTCACGCGTTGTAACTCGCTACATTCCGTAGTAATTTATGTACAACTTCTAGTTAGCTTTGCGTCACCCCCTCACAGTACTAATAATGTTTAAGAAAAACGGCAGTATAGGTGGATTAACTAGACGTGAAACGAGCCTCGGTTGCGCAGTGGACAAATATCGTTGCGCGCATGCGAGCGGTCCGCTCAGTTGATCAGCGCAGGCTCCACTAGTAAAGTGCGTATTAGCATGGCTAAAAACATAAATATCGGTGCTTAAAATGGACACCACAAGTGCTCTGGTTTCGAAAATTGTACAAAAACTGATGAAATAATATGCAACGTTTATAAATATATGGAAAGTAGTACCCCGGAGTGTTATTTTAACGAAGTTCAATGAAAGCCTAGACGCGCATCAGACCGATATCTGCAATAGTGCTAGTAGTCTACTGGCTGCACCTGCCATCCCTCCCCTCTTAACCCAGCTAGCCCACACTTCCCCTCAAACCCATCATCACTACTGTACGTGCGCGAACCGTTTCATGTCTAAAATAATCGATCTATAGGAATCGTTTGTACTGGCATTGCTCTGACACTTCTACAGTAAATGGCTATCATAAGTTCTCATATAAAACTTATTTGATAACCAATCCGGTTAGGCAATAAAACATTTAGAAATCAGCCAAAACTTATATCGTTTCAATATGAAATAACAAGTGGAAAGTATAATCAACATTGTCATGAAAAACAAAAATGTTGAGCATTATAATATTTAAGTTTAAACACGTTTTTCAATTTGCATAGCTATTTTTATGTCGGTTCAAAGAGCACAATATTTCTTTTATTGTTTTTTTGCCTAGATCCGGGAATCAAACCAGTACATTCTCGCATAGTGAGCTCTTATGTCATACTTATTGCCTCGGAGGGTGTCACACTGATTTTCCTTCTCAACACAATTTGAGAAAATCATAGTAAGAAATCAATATCAAAATAAAAGATTCATTTGTCAAAAGCAATCTTAAGTACGGTCAATTGTGCTTATATTACATATAACAAATATCATAAGTTCAGTTTATCTAATAACTGACGAAATTATCCTTAGATATTTAAACACGAAATAGCTCATTTTGTTTATGAAGAATAGATAAATGATACAATCTGTTAACTAGTTATTATTTAATAACAAACAAACATTATATCTTGTGCGCTCAATTACGATTATAACAAGCAGATCACTGTTTCAGAACGTTTTGTTGCAGACACACTACTCATATATCAAGGTCTACGATAACAGAGTAAGCGAGTATTTAGTGTCCAGCAGAAATCCAACAATTTAGTATTGTGTTGAACTCCAGCAGTTACCCTACAATATAGTGTCGTGTTACAATCCAGCAAAGAAATCTATTATGTAGTGTCATGTTATACTTCAGCAGAAATCCTACGGTGTAGGGTCGTGTTATATTTTGACAGTTATCCTACAATGTAGTGTCACATTTAAAGCCTAAAATGAAGTGCCGTGTGCGTGTGGTAATCAGCAGGTACCCTGTAATATAGTCGTGTTACAATCCAGCAGCTATTGTTCAATGTAATGTCGTGTTATATTCCAGCAGTTATAGTATAATGTAGTGTCGTGTTATACCCCACCATAATGCTTACTAGGTAGGGTCGTATTTCAAAAAAATCTCGTAACATTTTTCAATTTCAATTTGTCGTGTTATATTCCAGCAGTTATCGTATAATGTAGTATCGTGTTATACCCCACCATAATGCTTACTAGGTAGGGTCGTATTTCAAAAAAACCTCGTAACATTTTTCAATTTCAATTTGTCGTGTTATATTCGAGCAGTTACCGTATAATGTAGTATCGTGTTATACCCCACCATAATGCTTACTAGGTAGGGTCGTATTTCAAAAAAACCTCGTAACATTTTTCAATTTCAATTTGTCGTGTTATATTCCAGCATTTATCGTACAATGTAGTGTCATGTTATACCCCACCATAATGCTTACTAGATAGGGTCGTATTTCAAAAAAACTTCGTAACATTTTTCAATTTCAATTTGTCGTGTTATATTCCAGCAGTTATCGTACAATGTAGTGTCATGTTATACCCCACCATAATGCTTACTAGATAGGGTCGTATTTCAAAAAAACTTCGTAACATTTTTCAATTTCAATTTGTCGTGTTATATTCCAGCAGTTATCGTATAATGTAGTATCGTGTTATACCCCACCATAATGCTTACTAGATAGGGTCGTATTTCAAAAAAACTTCGTAACATTTTTCAATTTCAATTTGTCGTGTTATATTCCAGCAGTTATCGTACAATGTAGTGTCATGTAAATCCCCACCATAAATCTTACTAGATAATGTCATATGTACGAAATAAGGTCGTGTATAAGCTGAATCAATTCGGTGCCGTGTTATACAGATGGTCTTGGCTATTTTCGTTCCAGACGCTCTATTCCATCATTCAGCTGTTACTGACGGAATCCGTAAGTTTTCTATCATCCAGATTATTTGGTATTCTGGTAACCTTTCTAATTCAATTATTGCAGATTTTTAAATATCATGTCGGTTGAAGGCAAAGCACATATTTTCCTTGCGTTTTAATTTAAAGGCGATTTGAATTTTTTCCTTGTACGATTTTGTTGCATAATTTCATCGTCTTCCATATATTTTCGTATATTTTGGTGACAAATCGTACATTTGAGAATGGATAATATAGTACATAATATATATATATATATATATATATATATATAATGTACTTATTTTATAATATATATATATATATATATATATATATATATATATATAAAATATATACTTATGGAAGCTATATTACTTTGATGTACCGTCGATAGTAATACGCAGCTGGAAGTACTGACAAGTAGTTACTATTCAAGTACTGGCTGCAAGTGACTAAATAGTACACAGTAGTTTGTACCTATCATTCATTACTAATAAAAGCCAGTCACTAATACCAACTCCAATGTTATTTTTCTTTCTGGGATGAGACCTTCGAAACCAATGCTTGCATCGTCAGATGATTCCAAAAATTAATATTTACATAGTTTTTATTATAATTAATATTTTTTTACAATATGGCGTTAATACACGGATTTTGGAATATATATTTGAGCCGGTATAAAAATTCCAACGACACTATAGTTTTTTAATAAATTGTGTAGAAAATATAATGGAATTTTCAATAGAAATTTTTTCATAATTAATTGAAATATTGAAAAGGAGTTGTTAACTGGTTTTAGCCAATTTAATTTTTAATTGCTCCAAGAGTCTTCAATAGCATTACTAATGTTGATTCAACCAACAACTCAACTTACTTCGCTGGTATTTAACTCTTATAAGGAAATTAATAAAGAAAACATTTTTGTTGACAATTTTGTTATTCCCTTATCTCAGGTCGGCACCGATTAATATTGTTAAACTTAATCTTGTCCTATTTAAAGCTGACTGCAGCTGGCGCCAAGGTGTTTGCAACTGCGCCAAAACACTCAGTGTGCAGCCGCAGTGAAGGTAGACTATATTGAAGCTTGACAGTTATTGTAAATACTTTAAAACTCATTGAACGTTCTGTGGCTTAATATGTCACTATTTCAATAAGCAGTAAAAGGAGTTTTAAGTTCCAAGTTTATGCGACTCCTTTCTGGATTAAGGATGAGTGAACTTTTCAAAAAAATTCAACGTTGAAGGTGTTCTCAAACAAAATAAATGACATTGCATAAACGTTGATGAGTAGTTACCGAATAAACCTTAGCACTTGTGTTTTCTCTGCCACACATAAGAATAGTTTATTCACACAATATAACTCAAAGGTTTTCTGTGCAAGTCAAATCATCACTATCAAAAGTAATTATAAAAAAGCAACTGTTTACAATAGAGCACACAATTTAAAGGTAAAAAACAATAAATTCTTGTAACAATTTTAAGTTATTCCTACTACAAAAAAAAATCGGTCTAATCAAGACATGGGTATCACGAGAGCCTCGCGGAACCTGTAGAAAGCCTTCCCGATCAAGTAAGCCTTTAAATAATTACACTTATATTTGTTTGAATTTTGATTACATTTCCAAGAAAATTGTAGAGTTTGGGACAAAACAATTGAGTTTTTGAAAACGTTGAGTCTGAAACGGTATGAAATCAGGTAATTCGTATGCCGTGTGTCATTATTATGATTTAAATGTAGGGACAGATTTTTATTTTGAATAAAAAACATTGTCGAATGAAAAATGAGAAGGGAGGACAAGGTAAGGATCCCACTAGATCAGAAACGCTCTCTACAGCTCTCATCTGGTCTCATTCCCCGGACGACCCTCAACGCCTCTTTTGAAAAGTGGAATACTCTATTAAAATTGACGACACTAGAAAATCCCCAAAATAAAAAAAAATTAACCCGGTTTAAGAACTTGTTCTGAGGCAAATGTAGAAAGGCGCCTTATTTATTTTATTAAAGGAATTATTTTATTTACCGGTGTGACAACAGTAGATGTGCTTATTTGCTCACGAATTTTCCTTTGATCTTAATACAATCGCAATACTAACTCCTATCAACTTCTGCGAAGACTAACTTCCTACTAGCAAGTCACGGAGTTAACTCCACAAGAATCATGACCGCCACAATAATAGCCGGTTTCAACATCACGCTAAACCGACATTTGTTAGTGTTCAAGTTCTAACCTAATTTACGAAAGAACTTAGAACTACATTATTCTTTCTTACTGATAAATAAAATAACTATAATGCAAATTTTATTGAAGTGTTTAAAACGCTTCGAACTGGCTTTTGATAACTTTGATAATCGTGCAGTTCAAGGCCGAAGGCCAATGGACGGTACTCGTACTGCAATGGACCAGTCAGCTATTTCCGTTACAGTGCGATTTATTTTTAACATGTACATCCATTCGGCCGTCCTATAAAACAGTTTTAGTCCCAGCATGTTTGTGTTTATACCAGATTGAGTTATTGCACACGTCATGGATAAACTTTTGATTTTACGCTCATTTAAAATTAACTATTTAATCTGAAAGAATGACACGATTACTTCAATACGGTTGCTGCTTATATATTTCTAAAATCAAAAAAGTACCGTTTTGCATCTTATTAAATTATTTTCTTCGTATGGAGGAAATAGATTTGAAATTGCTTTATAACAAGGAACGTTCTGGTGGAAAGTGCAAGTTTTAACTGCCAGTAAGCTTACTACTCTTCTTGTGCAGATAAAAGACGATTTCCCGCGAAATATTAAGTCGGAATGTTTACAATCTAAACCCCCTCTTGAAGACTAAGGTTCAAATGAAATTTTGACAAAGATAAATAAATTTAACCCCTATTCACCCATCCGTAATACACCTATAGTAGAAGTAAAAAAACAAGTTTTTTACACAAGTATATGTAATAATAATAGGCGGTTGCCGAAAAAACACCCACAGGTAAGTGTATACACTTTTATTGTACCCGTAAAATATGAACAAAGAAGAAAACGCTTGCACTATTATTGTCTGAGCTCAAGTCAAAAAAAATGATATTTTGCCCAACCCCGATTTTCTGTAAAAAAGGACAAAAATACAAAAAGCGCCGAATCAGAATGCAAGAAAACTGAAGCACGCCGTCCACCTATGGGCTCGGGTAACCCCCACACAACCATCACATGTCTTTGAAGTTGAGTGAATCAGGTCTAAATAATTGTGATAAGCTTCATAAAGATCATCTCCTAATCTAATCTTTTCTCCTTTGTTTATGTTTGTGTACTGTGAAGTACAAAAACCTTTAGCGCAAAACACAAAAGATTATGAAAAAGAAAATTATGAATAGATTTATTTTGCATCTGAACCGGTTAAACTTGTATTTCAAAGCGTGAGAATCATTTTATACAGATCAGAAATCAATACGACCATATCGATGACGTTATGATTAGCCAAGAGGCAGTATGATATGACCGTGCTAGTGCCTTATAGGTTTTTTTATTTACTACTGTCCAGGTGATAACGTTGGGGTTTAATACAACACTTATTTTTTCTGATTTTGGTTAATTTGATTTCACTACTTCTCAGTTCATTTCAATTTGTTACTCAGTTTCATATATCAAAAGAAGCGCAACTAACAGTGACGAACAGTTATTTAATCGTGGTTTGGTGAGGACAGTATATTACTTGTGGAGCTTCCATTTCTTTATGTTTTTCTGAAGGTCCAATAATACTACCGATTACTAACATCTAAATTTTCCTGTTCACGCCACGTCGAAATGTTTGACGCGTTGTGAACGTGACAAGTAGGAAGGTAGTAAGCTACACCGGCCGTGTAGGCCTTCAAGATCAGAATACTGATTACAAATACTATTTCGTTTTAAACAATTATGCAGTCACTTGAGGTTCAAAATATAGGATTCAGCTTAAAAATCCTTAATAAGATTACGAATAAGATAAAAAAACTATTAATATACTAAAAGAACTAAACGTAGGTGTACTATTATCGATAAATCAGCGTTAAGTTTTAAACTACTCTTTATTGTTATACGAAAAAACTAGTCACGTGATGTATAGTGTAATATTACCTATTTTTCAAAGATTGGTGGAATTAAACGTTCAAAAGCCTGTACTATTTTCGTGAAATAAGCAGGTTTGAGGTCTATATGTGGTAACGTTGAAAATGAAAGAAACCTACCATGCGACATTATGTTTTAATATTTTCTTTTTTCGAAAACTATAGGTGCAACAGCAAATAAAATTCCTGTCAACATTTTGATGCACGACTTGACAAAAGTTTATAGATTCGTGTTACTTCAAAATTAACGTCACTACGTGTTTACATATTTTTACGTTTTTTGCAAGCTTAAACTCGTATATTTGTATCTGAAAAAGCGAGAAGATGTCAGTTATCGAAACGTCGTGTTTCAGTTGTCATAACGTAGAATGATGTCAAATGATCGTAATCCTATTAATGTCATCTTCAATAATGAACTTCAGTCATTGATTTTCGTTGTTAGAGAATCGCCAACCATAGGTTATGAAGTATTATTGATTTTTTTTAGTACTTAAAGAATGTTTTCTAATTCAAAGGTTGGTGTAAGATATCGATTAACAAAATAGAGGACTCGACTACTCGATTGTCAAAACTGATTGATCGTTGTCAGAACACAGCTGTCTGCTGACAGTATCGATGTCGGGGGCTTGTCAGTAGCCTAGCTCTCGTGTTCTAATTATTCAGTTATTCATCTCTCATGTCACGTCATCGCTCACCACAGTGTCAATCATCCCTGTGAGTCATACATCACGAGTCATTATCTTGCGTTGCAGCGTGATGTTCAAACCGCAATGTTCTCTGGAAAGTTATTTTTCTACTGAAACACAAACATTATGATGCCTTTTTAATAACATTTAAAAGCCTTGTGTGAAATGATCCTCCACAATATGTCATGCCAACTTTGCAAACTGCGATTTCAACCCACTTTTAAATTGTACATGATTATTTTATACAAAACGTTTTGGTAATTCCATTAACTGTTGAATTTCGAAGGAGAATTGCGTTTTTCGGAATTTAATTTATAAATAATGCAGTTTGGAGTAAAGATTTTTCGTTGTAAGTAATGTTCCTCTAAGAGACAAATATCACTTTCCGTATGGAATAAAATTCATTCCTGGTTTTGTAAGTAGTAACTTACTTGTAGGCTTCAGCAGTTGGGCCATTTTCCCGTGTCCTTAAACTACTTAAAAACAAAACCAGGCGTTGTAGAAGTAGAGAATTAACTCCAAGACATCTTGAATCCACTTCTGTCGCACAGTGCAACACAGAAAAGGATCGCGCTGTAAACAGATATCACTGTGTGAGTTTTTTGTTGTATGATTTCTGTGTTTTGGGAGTCCTCTCCTATCAGTTAGAGTACTAAGAACTGCGAGTCGAATTAGTTACTCCACAATGATAAAGAACTGTCTCTGTCGTAGAGAATATAAAACACAGAAGCGTCACTGAGAGAACATTCACAGCATAATCTATAAACTACAATTTACAGAATGTGGCGCAGCACTAGCCAACTCTGTTGACTGGCCCTAGCTACCAGACGTCTAGGTTTGGGTTGTGTTTGGCCACTTAATTGCACAACATTATTAAGAGCATATTGCATATAATTGTTCATAATTTTCTAAATCTTTAAAGCACATCTGCCTGTGTGTAGGCTATTGTTGCCAAAATGTAAGACGCGAATAATTCTCATACTTAAACGCACCTGAGAGTGGTATAATACTTGATCTTATCGTGACTCACAATTTATTAGTTGATGAAAACGGAATGAGTATAGAAACTGTGATATTTCTTTGTGGTTCATTACTCATAATTATTCTTCTGTTCACAAACGCTAATTTTTCTTTGAAGAAACTTATCCAGTAAATAAAATCTATATAGTTATATGTGGTATGTGGATTTATTATTATTTTTCTACATTTTAATTATTTAAGCATTTACATTGAACGATTTACCTCATTGTACATTTTCTGAACCCTAGTGCTAAAGTAAAATAGCATTATTTTAATAGCCATACTTAAATACTACGGCGTATTTAACCATCATGTGACCATTAAAAACTGCAGTAGGCGCATTTTGTAATTTTAAACTTTTGGCTTTCTAAAAATATTGTACAAAAATACTCACTTAATTCATTTCTAAATGTCATATAAGTGTACTTGTAATTTAAAATTAAATCATTCATTTATAATATAAAATGTTACATTATTTTGTAGTGTACAGTAGATGGGTTTACTTTGACTACAGACGGGTAGTTTAGTGGTTGGCCAGCTCGCCAGCCGCCATCTTGTAATCTTGTTATACCCCATTTGTGAGAGTGCCGGCAGGTAATGACCTGCCTGGCTCAGATGGGGTGTGGTTTTTATAATAACACTCCTACCATTTTTCTGCCGTCGTTAACTTTGATGTGCTCAGTGGTGGCACGAACATTACATATCCTGAATTAATCCAAAAAGAAATCGTAATGTGATTAATTACGGTCCTTTTGGGTATCGACTAATTACACTAACCTACCTAATAAAAATTGATTATTATATAAACATCCGTACCGTATTATTTTATGAGAATTTGGAATATAAATGAGATCCTGAGCCTTTTTTGTAAAAAAGTACATAATAAATACAGCAACTGCAGTTAAGATGTAAATCTGGTTTTAAGTAAGAACTTCTGGTCTTGCCTAGGGTACAATTTTAGACTTAATAATTACTCCAAATATAATCCAACCTTGGACGCTCACTGACGTTAGTAATTAGGACCAGCCAACAGAATGGGCTAGTGTGTAGCTAGATCTCCTCAATGGTAGTACATGTCTGGTCGAGACTTCTTTTGCGTTTTCTGTGTATATAATTCTATAATATAGTTCTATATAATAATTCACATGTTTGCTGAAGGTGGCTTTCTAAAGCGAAACATAAATATCTTGAGAATTAAATTGTGTCACCGGAACACCGGTAAGGAACCGTTTAAACCGGAAACTTATATGACCGCTTATACCTAGAAATTAACAATTAATCTTAAATGTAAACTGTCGAAGGGAAGAGCATATACACAACAAACGATGCAATCAAATAAGAATTGTCTATTAATACAATGCCTTTTATTTATACACCGATTGATTTTCTTTTGTTGTAATTTATTTAGCCATCTAGTAAATCTTATATTTCGACATCTCAGTTTACAGTTACAGTTTACACGTACGCTTTTCTCGTGTGGAATACGTTTTCTCGTTAACTATTACAATTAGAAACATCAATAAAGAACGAAATTCTAAGCCATAAGATTGCAGGAAGGCATAAATGACTCCTTTATATTCTGGCTGAGTAGGTCAAATCGACTTCCGATCGATACCTTCCATCGATTGTTGACATGGTTGTCATTGTTGCGGTTATGTTGCAGTCGGTCGTTTGTTAACTTCATGCCTCAGTGATGGCCTCGACCTGCCAAACTGTCACCACTCACTTGTTCTTGAAGCTGATTTCAACCTCTGCAATAACCGGTCTTTGAACCTCAAGTATGACTCGAGTTTTAGATTTGAAAATTCAAATACAGATCTGCATGTTCTGGCATTTTTATATAACTTGGAGACTGGTGTCGGAAGCCGCAGGGGGAAATGTTTTGATAAGAATTAAGTTGAGCGTTTTAGTTCAGTTATAACAAGAAGAGAGGGTTAGTCGGCACTATTTAGGTCATACTAACTCTATAAAAGTGGATGTGCAAGTTCTGCTCCTGTCTTTTCCAGTCACGGCCTCATATTTAGACTTGAAAACCCCTCAACGCTAGAGGGCCCACCTATTTTATGCTTTTAGCCAAACATCTCGACATTTCGGATGTTGATGTGCCGTTACAGGGCATCCATTTTTGTTTACCAAATATTGATATAAGTGACAACGGGGGTTTCTCTACCCAGCGTTTGGTTTTCTTGAAGATAAAAACCAGCTAAAAGTGTACCCTTCAGTAGTTCTATTCAGCATTATAGCGTGTTTAATTTATCCTTTCTTGAAAACGAAATTGAAAAATGTTATGTTGTGATTAGTAATATTGTACGTTCTTCATTTTGAAACATCCTTTATAAAAATCAAGACGGGAGTCAGTGCCATTCTATAAGAGCATTCTAGAAAGTGTGCCTGAGTTAAACAAAAAAATGTCTTGAAAGTTTTTTCTTACATTGAGTAATAAGCAAAACAGGTTCCTAACTTCAAATTATTAAAATATTTCGATCCTCACTAATTCCCCGCTTTTCTGTCTTTTTCTTAAAGTATTACTTAAGTATAACTTACAGTTTATGGTGCATGTCAGTTAGTGTGATGGTCGTTTGGCTTATTGAGCGTTAAAAGTGAAAAACAACAAAATATTTTACAAATTTCTCAACATCTATCATTTTAACGCCTTTATAACAAATTACACGAACAGTATACAAAATAATTGAGAGTCGTGAAACATTGCTTTCAAAAAGATAACAAGATGAGAGAATTGTTTATCTCTCATTTTTTGATATCAGACAAAAAAGTCTGTGAATATGATTTTTCTGTGTAAAAGAATTTAATATAATCTACTTAACATTTATTTCTGCTTAAACAATAAACTGTAATTGGTTTGTCGTGTTTCATACGTTTTAACAAAACCGACAGGTTTTATCGAACACTTTTTCTATAACGTGCAAGTTTTAATTGTGTTGTTTTTTATATGTATCACTTTTTATACCCTTGGTGTCAGAACTTTAAAATATAGTTTTATAATATAACTATAGTAATTCTGTGTGTTAAATTATGATGCTATACTTAAACGTACTGCTACTGCTGTAGTGTATATGTTATGAATATTCAAAAACACAATAGATATATACAAAAATCAAATTGGGATACGACACGTTTATGGATACCATTTATTTATTTGGATTTAAGGAACTTGCTTACAGAATCTGTTGATTCGGTCCATGGACCTACCTTCTCATAGATAGGGATAAAGCTACTTACGAGTTTAAGATTATTAACAATGTAGTTCCATGTGTTGTACGATGGATATTACGTTTGACTCACCGACATGTATCTCGAAGAACAAGTATTCCCAACAAAAATATTTGAGAGCCCATAAATGCCCGCCATTATAATATTTTTTTCTAAGTTTCTGGTACCTAAATAATTAAGAATATTTAAAAACAATGATGAGTGAACCTTGAAGTTAGTCGTGAATGTTAACAGTAGTGAGGTGTGTTCCTGAAGTGTATTACGTACGACACATGTTTACCGACAATTTCCACCTGCCTTGACGTATCGTGCAAATGTGTCACGGCATTCCCAACGCTTCGTGTGCAAAGAAACCTGGTAAACAAACAGCTGACTCAGTGTGGGCACATTGTCGCTCAAACGCGGTGACGTAACACTAACCACACACACGTAGGCTGTTGTGTGAATAATTTGCATAACCAGCGTTGAGACAAAGGCGTTCATTACTGCCCACTTGCTCATGTTCGCTTTCTTCCGCCAGTAAAACAACTTTTGTACTTCCACTTTCAGAAACGTACGTTGCAAGAGTCTAACTTTAAGATCACAAAGTATGAAAGGAATTACGGATACGGTTTGGAATTGTTTTCACGATTGCAAGTGAAGTGTGATTTCGAATTGTAAATAAGGTCTCTTAAGTACCTTCCAGGACAAATATTTTACCATAGAAGATTTTTTTTATTGTTACCGAATAAAGTATCCTATATTTATTTGTGTTTGACCGGCTTCATTTACTTTACAGTTTTGGTCATTGACACTTGTACAATAAATAAGAACTACGCTAGTCTTGGCAATGCAATTAAAGGTCGTTAGGTTCTGGAAGGTGAATTTTTTTAATTGAAGTGTAAATAATATAATGTATAAAAATTAACAGGTTGTAAAACACCACAAGATTTAAAAGATTTCATTACAAATTTTGTTTTTTTTTTTACTCATAACTAGGTTTTGGGATGTGTATACGCCATCGGTATTATATTATTATAATCGAGTTCGTAATACACTTTAAGGTCGATAGAGCAACTTTTTGAAGTGCCATTAACAGCTGAGAAAAAACAGTCCTATTTTTATAACTGAACCTTATGAATTTGAAGGTACTCCGCAGATAATAAAATCAATTCCAACACTTTGCCAATTTTACGTGTACGGAAAACTACTGAAATACCTCACATCTGTTGTAATAATTACCGTAAACAAAATATGTACGTGCATTTCGTTCGTCTGTTAAGCAGACAAGACGTACATCAAACAGACAGTATGTGAACATAGCTACGTCAGCGGGGACAGCTGGTAGTCAGCAGAGATATGGCAACACTGTCACAACTGTAAACGGGCTTTTTCGTGCAGTATATACAGGCATAATACAGTAAACATGACAGTTAAGTAAGTTTAGGAATGGCATGATCTTCATGCATCAAGCTATTTTTTTGTAATATTAATTACAAATGGCATTCACAGATTTTATACTCCTCGTATAATCCAAAGTTAACCTTTTTACTCATATAGCACGATCACTGATAACTGTTTGTTTTGTGTCCTTAAGAAACTCGTACAGACATGCAAACAGTTTTTTTTATTTCTTAATGTCAATAAATAGTTTTATTTATTAGCCTTACAAAACTGCCTTTTGTTTAAAAATCATCTTTTTGCTCGAATGGAAGTAGACGATCAAGGAAACAAGGGTCATACGCTGAAAATATTTATACACTTCTCTACAAACATGCAAAATGTAATACATTTTGTGTAACTTGTTTTTAAGATGCCATCTGGTAACATGTATTAACAACCTCATCTAGAGTTCAAAGATAAGGTAAGATCGCGATAGAGAGAGACCTTTGTCCTCCTTCGATTCAGCTTTATCTTCAGTATACTATCTTGCTACATACATTGCCATAGTTTACCTTACATCAACAATTTAGTTTATCCAGGTAAAAAAGATAAACCGGACATCAATATTATATACAATATACATTTGTTCAATATTATACATTTCGGCTCCCAGATCAGCTACTACCTTATATTTGAAAGAACTAATCACAATTATGATTTACAGCAAAACAGTATGAAAGTAATTCATATTTTCTACTGTTAAGATTTCAATTAGTGACTATTACCAGACAGTAGCAATATATAGTATTTACGTAAATGCCCATTGGTACGGAAAAGACGATCAGTGACTCATTTCACTTTGGGCTGAACGTAGAACGTAAGTCAAATAATTAGTTTTTACGAATTCCGTCTTAGTAAAGCCTTATCGAAAACATTAACAATTTCTGCGAAACTCTCATGGTATTTGATATGCCCACATAACCAGGCGTATAAAGCGTTGATTTATTGTTATTATAACTGCAGCTGATAAGAAATGTTACTGCTTCATTAAAAGTATCAATCCATCTTATATATGTATACTTTTGCTATCTTGTCCGTTCTTAATGTTTGTAGACGTTATTAAACATAAATATTTTGTCATGCAATTTTAAAGAATTAACTTTTCTTAGTTAGGTTGTAATTAAATGCGATAGTTTTCCAGTGTACAAATAACTGAGTCAGTTGACATATTCTTATAATTCAGTTTATTTTTCGACTTAGACTTTATACTGAACTTTAGTTAATAATTATTTAAATTAAATAATTACCATTTTCATACTGGTAGGCAACGCGTTCTTATTTGGGGATGGTAATTTCCGGTTATATTTGCAGTTTTTGACAAACCATATGGGCAAATTAAAACAATGTACCATATTTTGTTTATGATGGGTTGGATATTATTATAAGATACAATTCATGTTGTTGCCAAGGAATTGACCATGCAGTCACAAAGTTTTCACATTCAAAGACTTGTCTACAAAACAACAATAGCAAGAATAGCAAGCACTCTATTCTATTTTCGCCTCAGACTCAAGTAACGATATTTTGGGATCAGTCAATAAATCAATCAGTGACTCAATTGTGTCAGAAAATTACCTAAACTCTAACCTTGTATTTGCGTATTGATTGGTGTTACAAGACAGTGCAGAGTCACCTGCCAATCACTTAGATGCTTCATTTGTTTGCTTTATTTAATCACTGCTTTTTAATTAGATGTTCTTTTGGAGTTTAATGTCCTTATTATTAAGTATACCTTTGCACAGTTTCGCTCAGTTTCTCCAAAAGAGAAACTTCTTGAATGATAAACACAGCAAAAACACTAGATAATAATGTTTACCGAAAACTGTGTACGTGGTTTGTTAAACTTCCATCAAGATCTAATATATTCCTGAAAAGTTGACTATTGTACTAAATAAAATATCTTCTACTCGGTACAATAAACAATTTATTATTATTATTCAATTTATTCTTCCTTAAACGTGTACATTATAAGTTTAATCTTCTAAATTTTACAAAATCCTAATGTAAAATATTTTAGACGTTATTACTATTGAGAAACCCATGAGAGTTTCGTGAAGTCACTATCCAATCATAAGATGGTAAATAATACATATTGTTATATACAATAATATTATATGTTGCAGTTTAGATCAAATTTAGAAATACTCGTAGTTCAACAGTTACAAAGTGATTTCTTGTTGTTATCAATAATTTTATACAATACAACGGAATATTTGGTTTTAAATCACTACAACAGTATTTAGAAATAAAAAATAATTCGATTATTAACAAAACATTTACTGCCGAAACAAAATATCGTAAAACAGTATTTTGAATGATATTACTCCCAGGCAAGCATGACTGTGGTTAGTTTCTCTCATTTAGAAACGTTGCATAAACTCGTTTTGGAGTTTGGGAACTATTTGACATTGGAAAGGTATGTTTCAGAAACATGATCACTATCCATAATTTAGAGAGGTATTGTGTCACCATAACGCTGCTCTACAGCTGAATCTATTTTCTCACATTTATGTTGGTTTTTTCCAAGGTTTTCGTAAAATCTAGTTCTTTCTATTTGGTGACCTGAAATCATAACGAGAATTTCTCACCAATTGGAACCAATAGAGAAGGTTCCTTCCTCAAAAGAGGCGTCAATTGACTGTAACAATTGAGGTAAGCGTCGGAACATCCGTCGGGCTTGAATACTGTTCCCATATTGCGTCGTAGAATGGCTATTATACATGACATTTTCTATGGACGCTTTTTTAGCTAATATAATAAGTAGGCCTATTTCCATTCGTTAATATTAACATACTGCACATGTTTGGGCATTTTCATTCAATACTACCGTAATACAAATATCAGTTTGTGACTTCACATTAAATTTCGAACGTGGCAAATTAGATTGTTTGGTCTCTGGAATCTGATATAATCAAGTATTCTTGATGAGTGTGTAGACTACACATTGCACTCACGCTCATTTTTGAAAATTTACATTGTTGACAACAATAAATAATGTTGAGTTTGTGTTTAAGTTTGACGTCTTATGAGAAAACAAATTTTAAAAATTGCGAATCTAAAGAGAACCGAATAACAAACAAGAACTGCTGTGCTAGAACATTAATAATAAAATGTACCATGAAAAGCTTATCTGCTATTTTCCTATGTGAATAGACTAAAGCAGCATAGTGTGTTAGACTCGTCACTACGTCAATTGCATTGTTCAGGTTGGCGTGTGTAGGTAATGTGATTTTATTTCTAGAATACTTCTGGAGATCGCTAACCAGGGGTGGTTGCAATGGGTACGAACGAAGAACTTTCTAGATATATTCTACGAGGGCATCCTTGTCTTGTTGAAATCTGTGACGATTTGAAAGTATGATTTTGTTTATTCTTTGTATAGTAGGATTTTCTAGACGTTTGTATCTATTGTATCTACCATCTTAATGTAGTAAAATATTTTTTCACCAGTATCGTAATTGCAGCCATAGGGCCTGACATACTCTGGCAAAAAGCACTAGTCCGGCATGAATAGTAATTCTTTTATCTTTCTTCTATAGGACACAAAGTTCTAATCGACGCGACTTCTATATAAAAGTTACGTCGATCAAATTTTGCAGAAGTCAGGCTTTAAAGATGCCGTTAATTTTTGAGTGCATTAAATATTATAGTTCTTTGTAATAAGTTAACCCGAAAATAAATGTAATGTGGTGCAACATATATGGTTATATTTTACATATTATTTTATATTCCTTGGATAATTGAGGAAATAAATTTAAAAGTTAAAAGAGGAATTTAAATGTTGGGAATGTTGCAACAACAAATATCCTTCTTTCTCTTAATAGCAAACTATAATAGCTAGAAGGAGTAGAGAGATTACTAAAAGAACTTTGGATAAATAAGGAAATCCATTAAAAGCTAAAAGAGGAATTTAAAATGTTGAAAATGTTGCAACAATAAACATCCTTTTTTTCTTAATAGCAAACTATATAGGCTAGAAGGAGTAGAGAGATTACTAGAAGAACCTTGGATAATTGAGGAAATCGATTAAAAAGGTAAAAGAGGAATTTAAAATGTTGAGAATGTTGCAACAACAAATATTCTTTTTTTCTTAATAGCAAACTATATAGGCAATAATGAGTAGAGAGATTATGCAACTAGAAGAAACTTTGATAGTTGAGGAAATACCTTAACAAGCTAAAAGAAGAATTTGAAATGTTGAGAATGTTGCAACAACAAACACCCTTTCTTTTTCTTAATAGCAAACTGTAAAGGCTAGAAGGAGTAGAGAGATTACTAGAAGAACCTTGGATAATTGAGGAAATCAATTAAAAAGCTAAAAAAGAAATTTTAAATGTTGGGAATTTTGCACAACAAATATTCTTCTTTCTCCTGACAGCGAACTGTAAAAGCTAGAAGAGGTGCTGTCTCAAGGTTGATCATACATCTAGACGGCGGGTGCAGATGGCAATATGCTACTCAGTATGGTTTGTCTCGTATTCGAATCACCGAAACCTTGGCTACATGAAAGGATGCCATTGAAATCTGAGTCGTGTCGTGTGAAGCCATGAATGCTCTGGACACAGACGCGAGCTGAGCTGATGGTCGCAGCTGTGGGTCGAGAGTGCCTGTCTGATGACGTCACGACCTGGCCCTGAGGTGACGTCATTTAATGGCCCGGCCACTGCCACCGGCGCAAATGGCTTTGTCTGTGACCTGCACGGAATACTGCGAGCTGCCGCGAGGAACCGCTCTGGCCACATTTGTAAGAGATTACAGTTCGGAAAGTTGAGGATGATTTCATCACTTCACTCGGTCACGTCATTCTAAAATTAGGTTCCCTGGACCTCTTCCTGAAGTGGTTCCAACAGAGTTCTCCGACGCCGCCTAACCTATGTTATTAGTTTTATATAAGTTGTTGAAAACATCTTAAGGCGTTCAACTGGATGATTCATCATTGACTCTGAAAACGTGCCGAAGACGTCTGAATTGTTTTCAGGTCCATTACAGTTTAGCCGAAGTTAAATCAAATCACATTTTCTTTAACTGGCTTTTTAATCGGTTTGAGAAGCAAAGTGGTATTCACAAATCTTGTTTATGTAAAAATACGATACTTTTTTGTGAGCGTTGAAAACTCCTTTTCTATAATCATCTACAATTAATATTGGTAAAACTTCAAAAATTTGTCCCTTTTGTCAAATTCTAAATGCACATAAATTGTTGATTTTTATCAAAATTAGATAGCCTACAACTTGCAATCTGAATAGATAAAATAAGCTTCGAAATTTTAACTCCAGTTAAATTTATAGTGCTGTACAGGACAACTGTATCAAATTAAAAATAAAGAATTTAATACCACGAAAAGAAATAAACTTGGCTAATTACTAAGCGACCTGCATGATCACACTTCAATGCCAACCCACACCAAGACGTCTCCCTGTAGTAAGTAGGAGTACTCGATAGGATTCCCTAGTGTTCATCTACGTTCAGTTATGAGTAGTACTAGGTCTGGCCGTGAAATCGTCCGTGGAAAGTTATTCCATTGTCAATTTGTATTTCACCGACTATTTATAGAAATATCATTTGATTAAGTTTTGATTTCGTTTATTTTAAATGTGATAAAAATAAATATTGATAAATCGCTCATAAAAATATAATCTATTTTTAAATTCGTTAGATGTTACACTTGCAGTGACTGGGGAAATAAATAGGAATAGGGACTTACAAGAATAGACAGGACAATGTGCAATTCCTTAATGTCTTTAAACTTTAAAGATA
This sequence comes from Homalodisca vitripennis, assembly GCF_021130785.1. Taxonomy (NCBI): domain Eukaryota; kingdom Metazoa; phylum Arthropoda; class Insecta; order Hemiptera; family Cicadellidae; genus Homalodisca; species Homalodisca vitripennis. The sequence goes on from NC_060211.1 coordinate 80,068,004, forward strand.
TATATTTAATATTATATCTAAGACAGGATATGGAGAAGAGTTTTGACACACCTCTTCCAGTCGAGTGAATTTTTATTCAAAATTCAAGGTCACAATGCTATCTGCCAAATACAGATTGCTAGCTTAGCAGTTTCGTTCTGGATATAGAAACTGATTTTGTATAGTATGGAATCAGGAAATGTATTAGGATATCATGGAGGCTTTTGCCTATTTTTAAAATAAAATTATTACCTTATGCAATATATTCAACGCCCAAACTTCATGAAATGTTTTAATTTTAAAATATTTTTCGATAAGTATATTGCTGAGTTTGGCAATCCATAAGTTTATGTAGTTACTTGTTTATTTTAATAACTCAAAATTTCGTCACGTTTTGTTATTTATTAACCTTAGTGATTACCGTAAAGTACTAGTTACCGTGGTTATCTTTACGGTAATCGTGTTTCTTCCACCTCGTAATCTATCCTACAAGACGTATACGAAGGCACAGAACTGTAAAACTCAAATAGGCGTTTGTAATCTAATAGGACATTGAGGGACGAAGTGAAAAGATACTGGAGCCACCAGTAATATAATTGTTAGTGGCGGGTAGGCAGAGTATCGATTGAGCGTCGCGGCGCTGTAGGGCGGCGTCCCTGTGACGACTTGTCCCGACACACCCTCCCTATCGACGTCCCGACTTCCTGTCTCTCTTTCTCTCATCCCCCGTGATAGCTCAGTCGATCGCTTACTTAGGGAACGTCAACCTATTTTGAAAACATCAGAATTCTATCGTAATATCGATCAATCAATCGGTATCTATCAATTGGAAATGATAGTAGAAATTAATATGTCTGCATCTGAGGTGAGTTAATTTTTAATATATTCAAACACAATTACTTATTATTTTGAATTTGAGAAGATTGCCTGAGTGATTACACAATACTATGTGGATGTCTTGTTCTGATACAATTTCACATTGTCCCCTCTGATAAATCATGTATATCATCAAGTGACACCAAAAAAGTCCTTTCAGTAATAGCCAATCGCAGAGTAACACATGGTTGCCACATAATATGAAAACAATATTTGGACACAATTAGAATATAAGGTTTAAGTGCTCAACTTAGCTAAGCTCGAGCGGTGTTTTGGCGAACACAGGACAGTGTATTTCATTCGTTTTATTTTAATCTTGCTCGATAGTATAGAACTTTTACAGCTCTAAAGCATTGCTAACTCATTTAAATGTTGATATATTTTACTTTCGTTAGCTATCTTACAATCCCTGGTGGGAACTGGAAAAAATACATCATGATAGTTATGACAACGCCCATGTAAGCCAGAGTCCTTGGGCATCATACTAAAGTTTAGTGAAGGTTGATTACCAGTTTCCTTAGTTACAACTTCATGTACCGGCTGACCAGTTCCAAGTTTGTTATTTTTATAGCGATGAAGCAATTGACAGTTTCTCTGATAAGGGTGCTTTCACAAAGAAAACTGATTACAAGCGCTTGTTGGCAAGTGCTTGCAAGCTCCAACCGGCGCGGCGTGAGAAAAGTCTACATTATATCAAGCGTGTGCGTTCACAGACAAGGCCTGTCTCTTCTAGCAAGCGCTTGCTACAAGTTCTGACAAGCATGCAAGAACGTTTTGTACTTGTTTTCCGGCTCTTGTTGACAAAACCAGTCAGAGACAAACAACTTTGCAGTATGATGTCGATGAACTGATAACTCAAGTCTTTAGAAGAGGGGCTATATGGGACAAACGCCTCAAACTACATCGTAATAGAGTTCAAAAGAGTAAAGAGAGATCAAAAAGAAGTAAACTACACACTGTGGCGAGAGTCAAACGAGTGAGACGTGATGACTATACGGCTTCAATATAGGGTGTTTCAAAACTCCCTTCGACTATTTTTAAGGTATTGTCCCTGGGAACTTTATTATTGCTCAAAAATCTCTTTTTCAATCCTACAGCCACCATTTTGTTTGAGTTTTTAATCCAAATACCACTTCATTTATGAACTTGAGATGTTGCAAATATATGGATTTAGTTAGTCCTAGAGACAATACCTTAAAACACTCTACAGGTAATTTGAAACACTCTGTATACTATTAGATGTGTTATATTGTATAACTACTTGTAAGATATATTCTAGAAATAAATGTTTTGATAAGTATTTATTACAAAAATCAAAGACACTATAAACTCACCTCAAACAAATAACTAGTCGTACTTCGGCATTGATAGTTACCTATGTCAATTTCCCCAAAACTTTACAGAAACGCTTTCAATTTTTTGGAGGATGTAACTAAACGTGGTTAACACCATTCTCATATACCTCACTTTGTCAAATTTTAATTGAGGAAATAGATGGTGGTATTCCACAAACCTACCTCTTCCGCGCTTAATTGCTTGAACACCGACTTTCCTTCTACGAATTTTTAATTCGACATTTTCAAGTAAAAATAACTCTTCATCACTTGATGAAGACAATGTCTCAACGAGAGCTGAGAAAACACTAAGCTTGAAATGCAAGCGTTTGTAGTGTACACACAACATTCTCAAGCGCTTGGAGCAAGCGCTGAAAATAAGTACTTGTAACCAGCTTTCTTTGTGAACGCACCCTTATGGAGCTTTCTGATTTTACTTTAAAAAACACACAAATAACTGTTATTTTCTTTGATATATTGATATATTATGTCGCTTGTTTAGCATTACGACTATCCTTAAGAGTAGTTTATAACATGATTTTATGGATGGTAAATAAAAAGTCTCCAAAGGAATTATTTGTGTATTGACTCTTCATAATGGTTAAAGAGTCTTCAACATCATAGTAAAATGTGACTTGTATGAAATAAGTCATACTCTTTGCTAATGCAAGTTCTATATTTATTCCTTTTTGTCGTACCCAAGTACTTAGACATAATCTGTTGCTCAATGTCAATTCTACATGGTTCTTATATTGTGTGTTTACATTTGTTAGAGATTTTTTCAAAATATTTATGAATGAAATTCTATGACTGTTAAAAGTGAAAACCACGCGTTATTTTCAACGAAGTCTTGTCGAAGTGCCAAATATAAGAATGTTGTTTGGCTACTTTTTTTTTTTTTTCTTTTATACTCTTTGCCTATATTCTACTAAAATCGGACACTCAGGCTTTAAATTCTAGTTGGTATTGGCTATGCCTCCCAGCTAGGAAACAACTTGGCAACACCGCATGATGCTTATTGGCTAGTTGAAGAACACGTTATCGAGAGGCTCCTCCTTTAATGGACTTCTTTACTGCCGCGTTCTGTAATAATACTTGTGTTTATCACATTATGGTATTGTACAGTACATTCCCCACCTTAACCGAGGACCCCGATGTTGCAGGAGATGCCCTCAAGTGCCACTCCTGCACCTCCATGACAGACCCCAAGTGCGGAGACCCCATCGACAGCAGCGTGGGTCTCACCGAGTGTACCCCAGACTTCATGAAGGACGCCACCAAATTGCTACAGGGTGCTGCAGACGCCATCTCCGGGCTCGCTGGCAAATTGGGAATCGACACCAACCTCGATGTGCCCGACGCTAATGCTGCCTTCGCCTGCGTCAAGGCCGTCAGACAAGGTCAGTGTTCCAGTAAAAGAAAATTGTTTAACGAAAATAAAACGATAGTTCAGGAGCTGGGCCCAAACTTGTATTGTATAAGCCCACTCATGAGTATTTCGTGGAATCAGTAGTAGAATCTTTCTTAAGAAAGTAATCGAACATAAAATCAAATCAAAATCAAATTGATTTCTAATCTTACAAAAACGCATAAGTCCTACACTAGCCACAGAGGCTTGCGCGGGGTGGCAGTCTATTCCTTGTCGATGAACACGCATGGAGTTATAGAAATTATTACATTGATCACAATAACAAAATGTTATAAATATTATAACCGTACCTTAAAACTAAAATAAAAATAAACTACAGTGATTATTGGCTACAGATCTCTTGAATTCATTCCACAAATAATTTATAATCTAATGATATTTTATCAACCCCTATCAAACAAACAAAATAAGGCATAACGTTATTTTATTTGAGAATTAAGTATAATTCTATTCATAATTTGGGTTATTTTAGAGATACTAAGTATAATTGCGAGACGGCCATAGCAAAGCAGTAGAGCAGTTTGGTTATGTGTAGTATAATAAGTAACTGGTAGAAATATTAGTTTATAAAATAAATGGGATCATAAATATTCAGCGCCGACCTCCAGCAGCCAGACAGACAAGAAGTTTGTATGCGACCAGCGGGACTTGTAATTCTATTATTTGTTGCAAAATACCTCTGAGGAAGAAATATGCAATACAATAGGGAATGCAATAGTTATACGATTTTACTACTTTGGGAGCCTGCATGCCTACGCTGACTACATTCCTTGGTCTTTCATATCAAACTTCCACCATGTTCAACAAAATGTCTGTACATATTTTTTTTCTGTTTTTATTTCTTTAAGATATTTTACTTGAGACTCTTAATTGTTTTACTAAGAAGTTGTTCCCAAGTCTCGTAAATAATCGTTTTTCACAAATTCAAGTCACGCCGCTAGAGCAATTTCAAATACTCTCTTTTCTAATGAATGACCCATCCTAGTATGCTGTGGTTGATACAAATATACGACAAAATATTAACAATCAAATATTTGATTTGGCTTCTTCTTGGTGCGTTGGTGAATAAATAACGATGGGTTTTTTGTGAAAATATGAAGTTAATTAACCGTGAAAGTACAATCGTTAGAATAGAATAGAATAGCTTTATTTCTCTCAAAACATCACTAATTACATTTTATGAATATGTAAAATAAATGAACTTAAAATATAACACAAATATTTTCTAAGTTATGTGAAGAGAGAGCCCTCACATGGGCTAAGCCTGTGTGTGAGGGCTGAGTTGAAATCAATAAATATATAAAATACAAATAAACAAAAGTTACTGAACTTGAATACAAAATAAATTAAAATTAATAATTCATTACTATAGATTAGAGTGTGTCTCAACCGAATATAGTATTTAATACAATCAAGGAAAGAAATATTGAAATTGATCAATATAGACTAATTGTACATACTCTAAGCAATATTGGATTGACTCACACACTCATTTATTCTCCTAATACCCCTCCCCCTTGCAAACACTCATTCAAATACACACGCACGCACGCACACACACACACACACACACGCACACACACACACACACACACACACACACACACACACACACACACACCACTCGTGCAATACTAACTAAATTCCTTTTTTTTATTTATCCTTTGTATAGAACCCCACACATGCTAGCACACTCACGCATAGTATCATCATATTCGTTATCATCATCGTTATCATCATACAGCATGTTCAGACATCACAGCTATCACTAACACAGGTTCTACCATATGAGTGTACGACGGAGATCTTGTGATTCTCTAAGAGCTCGAAAGTTCTTGAGCTTAATGAAGTCTTTGATTTTTTCAGAGGGTGACAAAAAGGCCGTTATCAGAGGTTGCAGCGTGCCCAGTAACAGCAACTTCGACATGTGCGCCAAGTTGAAGGCTCAAGGTGGAGGCGTCGTCACCTTCTGTGAGACCTGCACCTCCGACGGCTGTAACGGAGCCTCCGGAGTCTCGCCCAACTCCCTGCTGGCACTCCTGGTCGTGGCAGTGACTGCTCTGCTGGTGCGGCTGTAAACCTTCACTTGGTGTTATCGTAGGTTGTAGAAGCTATCTGCTGAAATTTGGTTCCGTGACATTCCGGAAATCGTGCTTGCAAAACACAATTACAGTACAAACGTGGCGAGATTATTTTCTACTCCAGGTTTACAGTTCCATTATCGTCGCACCTCGAAGCTATGATCACCAGATATATTTTGTATATATTTGCATTACTATGAGAAGTTTAATATTTTTGTTCAGGATTTCAATAAACACATTATTGGTGTATTTTTATGGAGACTGTGTAAGAATGTTCTATGACATTTTGTCTGTTTATTAGTATTTTAGGATAGTTATGACATCATAATTGTATTTTGTTTTGCAATAAATGATAGTTTGTAAATAAGTTGGAAAGTTACTTCACCTTTGTCAGTTCTGTTTTTGTTGTTTTTACATGCATGTGTTCATGTATGGTTAATTCTACATATGGTTAATTCATTAATAACATTGAATGAATTTGTGACTCTGAAGTGAATATTAAATTATGAAATTTACTTAGACGAGAAGACACTATCAAACAACTCGTCTAACTGTCGAAAAGAAACTTGCCTTTTCCTCGTGGAAAAGTTCCGTTCCATCTCACTTTATCAGGCTTCAAAAATCGTCACCTGCAAAAGAACCACCTGTGTCGCCTAGAAATGAAGAACCCTAAAACACAACTACACGTTTTCAACTTTTTTTCGTAATCGAATAATCGTTAACGAAATTTTCACCTTCGCATCTCAGTCTGTAGTGACGGATAATTTTATTAAACTATTGGGACAAGGCCAGAATAACTTGGAACAAGTTGGAAAATTAAATACGCCCATCACCTTGGTAAGCGGTAGGAGATTATTCGCATTCCTATTCGTCTCTCTGCACCAAGCTCTCATTATTGCTGTAGCCAATTTTGGGATAGTAAACTTTACGGTCGTCTACAATATTTTTAGGTTAGGTGAAACATTTATACCACTGACCCAAAATGAAAGAAATACCATAATTGTACTATGGATGTAAAACAGATTCATGAGCGAGCTTCGATATGATTTTGTCTAGTCCAAGATGAAAGTGCTTTCAAAGTAAATTTGAGAATTGTGAACAACCAAAAACTGTTCGTTATTACTTCTTAAACACTTCAAGGAATCTACATTTGGTTTGATAATGATAATGGTTATTCGTGAATCATTACCTTATCTGACGATATTTTAACGATATTCTAATTTACAAGCAGTGTATCTATATATTTTACGATACCTAGTTTTTCGTCTAAACACCAAATCTACAAGGTTTGGAATACCGTTAAATAATAAATCGTACGTACGCTGGCTCTCAGACGCATTTACTCGTATAAACTCATCAAACGAAGCTCCACAGACTAAACACTTCGAAGACGACACTTAACGTCTAAGGCTAAATATTTATTTCAGAGCACCGACGTGCGCGTACCATGCTGAAGTGGGCTGTATCAATAGCTATCATGGTTAATGGTTTGAACTTTTATGAGCTGAAATTCTAGACCTTCCCTTAAAAGCTGCCTTTCCAACCATTTACTGGGGAAGTCTAAGAGAATAAAGCTTTTCGTATTATAAATATTACAGATATGGGCTTGAAGGAAAACACGCTAAAATCATCCGCCTTCAAGACATTGGATTTCCTATCATCTCCAATAACCCTACAGTAAAATTCATTTTCCATAAATATTGAAACATATCGTTCCTCCTTAGATGGTACATACGCCATACATTCAGAAGCATACACAAAGAGCATCTTTTAATTTTATTTGTTCCACAATAATTTAACGTCACATTTTTATTTCTCGTCTAACAGTTTATAAACACAGAGTGTCTAAACAAGTATCCTTTTTTAATTTTTAAAAATCAAGATCAGTGCCTATGAAGATTTTGATTCAATAACGTTTCTATTTAAAGTTTTAACCTGTAGTTGCTATCCATTGTAAAGTTTCGGAGTAATAAGATTACACAGAAACATTAATCGAGCACCAACTGTAGTTTAAAGTTTGTTATTGGCGAAAGGTCTGAAAGGATAACATTATTTCGGACATTTACCATCGTTATATTGTTACAAAAGGTAAAAGACAACGTTGGCAGGATTGGAATTTCGCTTGTGCTGGTGTGATGTGTGATAGTGTTCTTGAATTATAGTACTTTTGACTTGTGCTCGATATTTGCATTCTTTGCAGTGACAACGCCTGGACTGGACTCCAAAACTTCAAGCAGCTTGCGGGTACATTTGGATCCTTTTCTTTTCCTTATACTCTTCTTTCTGTTCTTTATTTTTATTTGTACCCTCCCCCCATCTGCCGAAGATGGTAGATTGCAATCCTCTAAACTTTGTGTTATATCTTATTTATATGTTACTACAATGGCAAATGTCCAAAATCCTGTTGTCTTTGCCAAATTTAGATTACAAGGTAGGTTACCAGGTTGATTTAATGTGTGGAGAAACTCGACAGTGTATTGAACTGTGTCCTCCAACTCCTACACTGAGTCCACAACATTTTCTTTTCACTATCTCAGTATGAAGAGCATAATAAAGGATAATTAATACTTGCCACCGAACACCTACTTTGTCTTTTATCTCAAATATTCAGGTTTAAAGCTATACTGGGCTCCAACCATATTTAGGACTAGACTAATGAGCCAAAATTTAGAGAAACGTATTGAACTCGCAATATTTTTAAATGTCGCAGAGCATTTTTAATCAAAGTATTTTTCACTTATAAATTCATACGTACAAATATACGACTATAAAGAAAAGCTTATATCCTGAAATTACAGAATGTATAAGTTCTAGTTAAAAGAAAGATGAACGATGTGTCTTGTAGTTCTTAAGATATTGCGATTTTCCTGAGCGTCTGTTATTCTCTTATATATCGTCGTTTTCTTGAAATTCTTTTGTGTTATCGGAAAATCTCCATAAGGTAACATTTTCGCCTAAGTTATAAGTTATAGCTGTTTATGTATAGCATAAAATAATAATTAGATGCTATGAGACGACTGTCAAACTTGCCATTTTTAATTTATTAGCATTTAACATATTCCGGAGGAGTGCTTCCGAACCCTGACTTGACTGGGAGGTACAGAAAATGTTTAGTGGTAACCATCCCCTACTCCTTTGATCATTTTAGATACGCCTATGTTTGTATTCCTTAGTAAAATGAGATGCCTTAAAGTCCACCACCAAACTAAAGAGAATAATCATTAATCTTTACGCACAAAACTAAATTAGTTATGTCGAATAAGGATGGGTGTGAATCATTTCCAAACAGTGAAACTTTTAGGATAATTTCTTGTGATCGATCTCAAAACCATAAATAGGTCAGAATGTAATACTACTGTAGTACAATTTTTCTTTGAGGCATTGTTATAATTATACGTGTGGCATTGGCAATGGAGAGTGGAATGTTATGAACAAACATTTATTCTACGCTGTTCTAAGCTCACAGCTACAACATGTACAGGCTTTGTCCTCTGGTATCAGGGCTCACGGACACACCAGGACAAGACTGCCATTGTTCGGCTCTCCAGACCGATGATGTCATGATGACGCACTCACTCAAGGTCTTCCCGGAAATTAGCACTCAGGTAACAACATCAAAACACTTCCTTGTGAACTTCTCACGGAAAATGGAGACTTTAATGACTAAGTGAAACTCTAATGGTCAATCTGTTGGGTTCATAATGACATAGCTTTGTTTTGTATTCGAAATGATGAAATAATTAAGTTTATTCCACAAATAATACAACTGAAAAACATGGCAACGATGGAATATACTAACCACTATTTGCAGTACTTGTGGTCAGTTGATAAATTAACAATTGATATTAATTACTATAGATTAGTTGATTTTAGTTCGTATGATCATATAATTTGACGTACAGCTTTACAGTGTTTGTGACTCGCATTGTTGTGGGGGAGACGAACATTAGATAAGATCATATTGACAGATAACAATATCTACAGTGAACCTAAGCTAAGATTATTCGAAATAGATATATCGTTTATACAACTTCAAATACGATATTGTTTGAGTTCACATATAAAGTAACACAGTTTAATATTCCACTGGAGGGTTCATTTCTGGCTGGTTTATACCTTCCAGCTGAACTCACAGTGTGTACATCAAAAACCGATGTAGCACTTAAATTTGGGCAACCATGTCCAGGAGCGGCACATCATTACCTGCAAATGTCGAGATTCTGAGGCGCAAGTGTAATTCGAAAGGTCTACTGCGGGAGATGACTGTTGGAGTTGGTGGGGTTTCTTTCCCTAAGAGTCAAAGTTCTTGCAAGCCTATACATAAGAGTGTGCCACTCCCTGCTTGCTTTGACTGGAGAGGCTGGTTCAGAGCTGACTTCTCCTTCTTCTTAGTGGACATCACTTGAGATTAGTGCCCTAAACGTTTCCTCATAAATATCGACAGGAGGCGGCCCCTACTCCCAACCTTACCAATCCAAAATATCCTTTCGCTCTGGAAGCAGTGCAAAGGTCCTTATAGGGCTAGGAGCAATTTTCTAAGCTTTTTGTCTTAAGAGAACAAAAATACAAAGTTTCCTATGTAAGTCATCAGCGAGATGGTAATTTCAATCACACATACGAGTTAGCAAATATTTTCTTGTAAACAAGTGAGTTATTTTTAGCCTAAAAGCCATATTTTCAGTCTCTTACAATAGAGATTTGTATTTTGCATTTCTTTAATTTCAGCAGGTAAATTGTTAAAATACCTCGATTCCAGATATAGGAATGATTGTTTTACTATAAATTTGTTTACTTTTGGTTACATGAATAATCTGAGTTTATTACTACGCATATTATAGTGACTACGTGAGAACCCTCTGTGAACTTCTGCAATAAAACAGTTGTAAAGTTTTATAAGTAAACAAATGGACTATAAGGATGTTCAAGTATTGGTAAAGCTATCTAATTTTTATTTTTTTAGAACCATGTGTAGAAACGTGTTTTGCATTCTTCTTAGGTTGTCAATAACTGACTTTGGCCCACCTGCCCAACAAACAATGCCATACTGCAGTCTAAATTGTCTTAGAAATTGAATTTTATGACAATTTATTGTTGCTGGTTGACGAGGTATCCTTGTTACATACACAAGTCACACATTACTATTCTTTCTTTGCATCCGTTCTCGTTTCCACGCCTTCATTTTTAACACTACATCTAACAGACAATTTATCTTTTTTGCATACCAAGCCACAAACACCACAATTTATAAAATATATAAATTTCCAGGAAAAGATACGCACGATAACACAAGCAGCCACACGCACGGTATCTTATCAGTAGTGCCAGTGGAACAACGGCCGCAACTAAACTGATTTTTTTTGTTATTCACGCAATGAGTTGATGTTATACAATTAATGTGTTAATTGTTTGCTTTTATAGTATACTAATGTTTCTGCTCTACTAAGGTTAGTAAATTTCTAGAAGTGCACAAAAATAAAAAATGGAATTAATGATAATTTTAAAGATCATTTTTTAAACAAAGCTAGGGTTCAGTGGCGTCAATAAGAAATGGCGATCAAATTTCGTAAGTTGTTCCCAAAACTTTAGAACCTTTTCTTTGTTACTTTAACTACTGAAATAGTAATTGAAACCATAGACATCTGTCATGTTTGTTTGAACAAGTTTAAAAAGTATTTTTTGTTTCCGAACGGTGTTACATTAATGTCTCCAACAACGAACGAAAATATCTCTCGAAATAGCCTGTCAGGTACCATAATAAGTCTAGGAATCCGATGAAAAATATCTAAGAAAGCTGTCAAATATTATTAAATCAAGCACATAGATGTAGAATATAGAAAAAAGGTGCAAGGGCTTTTTGCAAGTCCGTTATATTTATAACGATAAGATGTTTGGCTGAGCTAGTTTTACTGATAAGAATGTAAAACTAAATGTTAGTGGTCTTTGAACATAAAAACACAGTGTTCATATCAAACGAAACATATTACAACGTCAGATCAGCACACATGCGATATGTTAATTTAACACGAGGTTAACAGGAACAAACCGTTTTGTCAATTTACCATTTGAGCACGAAACTGTGTTTTAGCACATAAATCACCGATTCTCGTGTGACTAGCGGACTTAAGATAGTAATCACCCTGTAAGCACATAACAGTCTGGTTGTGATTTAGATTTGAAGCTTTATCACATGTCTCAACAGTTCAGTGTGAATGGCTGATTAAACACACGCCATACATCATCGCTTCAACGACTTTACCACCCGATGTATACAAAAAAGGTATCTTTTCAGTTCATATATTATCGACTCAAAATTTCGCTTAGCTAAACAATTACCTTGGTTTAAATTTCCCAGCTTCATCACATGAGTTGGGTACACAGAGCTTCTTAAAAATCCCACCTCTGTTACATTTTTATAGATGGAGGTTTTCCAGGGAAATACCGACCAAAGCATATGAAAGCTTTTTTCACGGAAATGCGATAGTTTAGAGCAAGTAAAAAATGTAATAGGAACCACTATCAAAAGCAACCTCTTCCGAACGGATTAAAAGGTAAGTGAGTGGCGCAGACTAAAAGTATCCAGGATGTTGATTGATTGAGGTTTTAATATTCCACTAGATATCCTCTAAGTTAAATCAGTTACATTTAAAGTTGTTTTAAGGCAGATAACAATTTCATCACTCATTGTTTCCTTTATGGTTTTTTCAGAAGTTAAAAAGTATTAATTTACAACATTTATTACTTGTTTTGTGTTGTAATTGAATAATAGTTTTCCTGCACAAAGCACACAGGTTGTTTATTTCTTCTTCTAGCTAACCAAATACGTACTAAGTCCTTTATAATACTGAATTCTTTGCAATACTGAATATTTTATGTTATTAGAGTTATTCAATATGATTTCTCAATTTCACAATCAGCCTACGTTAAGTTGAACAGAAATTAACACTTATCTTAAATCTTTAAAACACAAATCTCTTATCAAGGCCGAATCTAATCCATTCCATCAATAGATCCCCGTGTAGAGGACAGTGACATAAGAAAATAAACCCAAGATCAAAACTATGCAAAACAGTTTTAGACCGTTTTCAAACTTTTGTCTCGTGTTTAGGTAATTTGCCGTCATACATTATTTTCAGTTGGCAACACTGGAGCAAATGTTGAGTTTCGAATACCGGCGTATTGTTTGTTTTACGATCACGTACGGATTTGTAGTTTGTTTGTTTACGTAACTTTTAAAACACTGGAAGGCGTTTTGTTACACTGTAACCTACATTGGTGTCAAGATAACTTTCATGTATTTTAGCAATGTCTCAGCAAAAAGTTTAAACAGACATAAAAATTGAGTAGTAAAAATCTGATTCCGTAAACTCTAATTAGGTATTTTATGAAACATTAAAAATTACTCAAAATTAAAATAATTAAGCACCATTTCCAAAGAATATGCTCACAGACATTAATCAACATTGGCCAAAAAATATTACATCTATTTGTTTCGTTAATTTTGCTTTTCTTTATACTAAATAGATAATCAAAACCTTAATTTATCTGTATATCACAAAGAAATTACAAAACTTTCGCTCTCTGTTTCGAACGTTCTGTGCGTTTGGGCCCTGGTTCTTGGTATTACATAAAAATCAGAAATCAAGGTCAGTTTGAGCAGGAAACTTCATCGGACTAAATCACATTAGAATCTCGTTCTATTAAAGTCAATTGTCAACGACTCTATTCTCTGTTATCAATCAGTGTTTCAGTCAAGGTTTATCGATTGCAATCAAACCTCTGTACATTTTCAAATTCTCTAACCCTGACACATCTTTCCATTGCGTTGCATCCTTAAAATGTTTTATCGAAGGTAGTAAATAAGGATAGTGTTGTCCCTTAAAACATTCTTGCAGTGCACGTGACGCAGTTGACTCAAAACAAAAAAAAACACGAACTGTTTTCAGTTGATCAAAGTCGAACATTTATATTAAATAATTTAAAAACTTAATATAGTCTAAAATTATTTTACATATGTGTCAAATCTATACACTATAACAAATCATTCAATAAAATAGGAAAAATCCTCTTACCAGAACCTTCAATACCAAAATGTAATGTATGTCTGCAAAATGTGTCAATCAACCTAGGTATTGATGACTCTTTATTCAATGTATTATAGTTGTTTTGTGGTTGAGAATTGTAGGAATCAGTATCCCTTCCTAAATTAATAGGCAATTTTAATCCGCTTAGTATTTTAAATACGGTGTGATAAAAAATTGTGCAGCTCTTATAATAATTATATTGACAAAGCGTTGATAATTGTTCAATCACACATTCTAACTTCTATGATTGGCGGCTTTTCCAGAGCCAATGTTTTAAAGTATGTAGGTCGGCAGCATTCTTCACCAAATTGACTTAATTTATCTAACTTTGGCAGGCGTGAGGCACTTGCATCATTACAACGTGCTACTGCCAGCTCCCATATTTAGGCCTCAACTTGTATAATACAAATTATACTGATGACTGTTCATGACCAAGCTATTGTCAGAGCGCTTAATTGTTGTGTAGGTGCCAATACTTACTCTTCAATATACAAGAGAAATGTATACACAAGTTACGTTATTTCATCCTTCCCCAACTATTGTCAGAGCGCTTAATTGTTGTGTAGGTGCCAATACTTACTCTTCAATATACAAGAGAAATGTATACACAAGTTACGTTATTTCATCCTTCCCCAACTATTGTCAGAACGCTTCAATACTTACTCTTCAATATACAAGTATACACAAGTTACGTTATTTTATCCTTCCCCAACTATTGTCAGAACGCTTAATTGTTGTGTAGGTGCCAATACTTACTCTTCAATATACAAGAGAAAATGTACAAGTTACGTTATTTCATCCTTCCCCAACTATTGTCAGAGCGCTTAATTGTTGTGTAGGTGACAATACTTACTCTTCAATATACAAGAGAAATGTATACACAAGTTACGTTATTTCATCCTTCCCCAACATTTATCTTTATTTCTCTAGATCAATAGTAATAGACAACCAATAAGCTTTAGGGTAGTACTTACTTTATTTTGACATATTTGAAATTCTCTACTGCCATTTCGGTTACACAATTCTGTTGATAACATATACATATACGTTTTCAAGTGTACATAGAACCAATAACAAGGAGTACATCAGACCACATGTCGTGTAGTAGGTTGTACTGAGGTGAGGGAGTATCATGTACAGTCAACATAAAAACTGAGTTCTTCAAAGGCACGTCTAACAACTAGATAAGGGTATAACATCCAGACCAATCAACACAGAACAACAGCATCTGAACACTCACTGTCCATAATTGAGTAAAAATAATTGGCTGAGCGTCCATCACTAGACGGTTCATGTCACCCAGCCAATGGGATGTGGCTGAGTGTTGGTGAACCTTAACGTTTCTGCTGGATATCTCAAGAACTGTATGAGCTATTGGCTTGGAATTTTGAATGTTTTCTTACCAATCAGTAGCTTGAAACAATAATGCTTATATCTCATATAAAAATACCTTAACAGGACCCAACAAGCTCAATTAAACTCTGTCTCTCAAAAATGACTCCAACCTCATTGTTAATACCGCACGTTTCATTGCTCTCAGTCGATCTTAGAAGAAGTCAACTCCACCACACACTTCATTGCCCAGCCGAAGAATTATCGGGCTGAACTGTAGATAGCTACGGCCTAAGTGGCCCAGGTCGGACAGGCGGTGCGACCTTGTAGTAGAAGGAAGACGGAACGTAATTTGCCCCAAGAGAAGGGGGAAAACTACAACAGAGTGTAGAACCTTGTAGAGAAATATGACATCAGCAACCTCTCTTCTGACCACCAGTGGATACAGCTGGTGCATGAACGCACTGCAGTCTGCCAATGAAGCCCAATTGATAAAGAGACAAACAACTGATCGGTACTCGAGCAGCTGGAGAACGAGGAACTTGAGCATTACAAGAACATTTGAACTAAAGCCATGTCTAGAAGTTCTCATAATCAGATCAATCATATGAGAAGCTCGGCAGCATATTTGGTCTATGTGGAGACTGTAGCCAAAGGAGAGTAAAAAACTATTCCAAAGTCTTTGATAAATGTGCAATGATCAAGAGGCGTGTCATCAAGGTAGTTAAAGCGAATTGTTGAGATGGTTCTTTTCAATATCATCATCTTGGTCTCGCTGGCATTAATGGTCATACACCATTGCACCGACACCATCTCAATACACAGTTAAGAGCTTTCTGAATATGTTCGCAGTCTGGTATGGAAGATATTTCAAGAAAAAGTGTTATATCATCAGAAAACACCAAAAAAAGGAACTTTAGTGACCTCTTGATATCATTAATAAAGATAGAAAACAAAAGTGAGCCAAGGTGTGAGCCCTGAGGCACTCCGGTCGCTGGGACAAAGGCATCAGAAGTCCGATTAAGTTAAACGAACCAACAGCTTCGTATCGGAAAGATAACATCGTGTCCAACACACCATAACCCTCCAGTTTATTAAGTAGGTGATTGTGGCTGATCCAGTCAACCGCGTTGCTAAGATCTATGTAGAGTGCATCAACTTGGCGCCTTCGGCTAAAAGCCTCAAGAAAGTGACCATTGAATACGAGAAGATCTGTTATAGTAAATCTCCCTGCCATGAAGCCATGCTGTTCATCAATAATAATGTTCTTGAAAAAAGGCTGGGAGAGGTCCAGCACCAAACCCTCCAATATCTTGCTCAGCACTGAGAGGATCACAATCGGCTGATAATTACCCACGTCCTTTCTGTTACCAAGCTTGAAAATGGGTACGACTTAACCCTCCTTCAGGATATCACAGGAAATTCTCCCTTGACCAAGCTTAAATTGAACATATGGAGCAGTGAAGGGGCTAGTTCGACACGGCAATGCTTCAGAACTCCAGGAGTAGTGTTATCAGGGTTGCATCCCTTAGAAGCGTCGAGAGCTTTCAGCCTTTTGAGGATTACTTCAGCACTAATGAGGTCTCGGAGAAAGTAAAGGGCATGCTATACGCATTGTTGGCGATGACCTGTTAAAAGCAAGCACATACACAGAAGAGAAGAATTTGCCGACCATATTACAAAGAGCAAGCACATACACGGAAGAGAAGAATTTGCCGAACATATTACACATCTCCCTTGAGTGGGAAGACACTGAGTCACTCAATTTTATCTCACTCGGGGATTGATTGATTATTAAGTCAAAAGGTCATAGGACATGTACGTAAGGTGCGTAAGTACGCAAAAGGTCGGGAAATAGTTGCAGTCACTTCAATAAAGACTACGGTTGCGTTTTGTCCTTTGATACTACGTTGTATTAGTTTTGTCTTTAATAAACTGGGCAAAGTTGATTTTTATATATGTTTTATTCTTAGTATCTTTAGGAGGAAACAGGATGAATCAGAATTATTTGTGGCAACAAATTTGGTATACAATTCTACTGCAAAACACGAGATTAGAGAATGGCACAATTTCTATGTACAACACAGATCTGCTTAATTCAGTTTTCCTGCCGAGGTTGATGTTTATCTCATTCACGGCGGTTATAATAAGCTTCATGATGAAATCAAATATCAAATCCTTTATTATTATATAGAAATTCTACTCTGTTAAGGAGTTTATGACGAATAACAAGGACTAAATCTAAAATTAATTAGGTCAATCCTCTAGTTCCAGTGAAAGTATGAAAATAATAACTGGGAGAATGAGTTAAAGAATGAATGAGAGTGTGAAAGTAAGACAATTTCTTTAGAGCATATCACCTTGTGCAATTGACCATTTATGCAGTTTTAAAACTGCTAACACAATAAAGAATTACTATTATGACAAAACACGATGTTACATTATTTTAAAACAAGTGAGTTCCAGTTTGGTGATGTGGTGTGTCTGAAGTAGTGTACCTAATACATTAATATAAAGTATTTACTAGCCAATATGACGATGATCGGCAGTAATTTATTATCAATTTCCAAAGATATATGTAGGAGGGAGGTTTGAACCTCGCTCACTATGTTAGTGTATGTGTGACTACATACAGTAGTAAAAGGTATACAGTAAATTACAAAGGTTTGCTCTGGCAACATAACACAAAACGTAGGATGTTCAATTCTGCTACTTAGTTTAGTTACTGCAATGTCTATGTAAAGTCAAGGTCAAGCAGACAACTGGGCAGCGTAATGGCACAGTCACGAAGCTTCTAGATCATACAATTGTCCAACCTGACTACAAATTAATTCTCACGTGGCTTGGAATCTGAAAGTCTTACATATGTTGCATATGTAATGAGCTTGGACATAACTGTGTCTACTTGGATAAATTAGAATTTAAGTTACCTATTCACCCATATGATCTGTAACAGTTGGAGCGAACAGAGTTGAAAGATGTAGATTTTATTTACACAGTTGAGTTGTCTAGTTATAAAACCAAAAACAAGTTACCATAAATGGTAGTGCCTAGGCCTGTCCATAGGATGGCGCTGTGAACTATGTTTAACTGAGCCCTCTGTTCTCTGTTCAACGTTTGTACTATTACAAACAATGGATGGTTTGAAAGGATACTCTTTTGGACATTTGCAAATGTTATGTTACAAAATAAGGGCCTACGTTTCGAGGATTAGAATCTATCATATTCTCCAGGTGTAAAAAGTCTGCAGACATAAGGCCAAGTATACAAAAACATTTAACTAAGGTTAATGTTCGAAATAATTTTATCTTTCTAGTTAAACTCAGAATATTTTATATAATAACCATAGTTAAATCCGTGTAATGTAACCTTTTAACTTCAACTCATAATGTGTGTAATGTGGACATCACTTCTACACATTTTGTAACTTCTAGGCCTAATCGTTAAGTACTGATGTAACACTCATTAACAAATTCTGTGGTTTTTCTGGAGAGATATCGTAATTCATACCTGAGAAAATAAATCACCGGGTTAATTGTTATTTCAATACCAAATTTAAAATTAATTTAACTCAAATCGATGGAACAAACCGTTGGATAAACCACGGTTTTGTAATAGATTAGGATCTTACAGTAACTTGTACGACTGAATCGGAGGCTCTTATTATATTTGAAATTTATACTATGTTATGGTACCTGCAATCAGTACAATTATGAAATCTGTCACAGTTTCGTTTTGACATATCAATTAAGTTTCTTAAATTTAATAATTAATAATTAAATTATTTAATTTTCTTCATTTAAATTAATTTGAGACGGTGACGTCTTGAAACAAATGAAATCAAAGTCTGCAAGAAAATGTGCATTTAAGACTGCACAAAGGTCTTATAGACTCCATTATTGTTTATCTCAGCCAAACACTGTATATTATGCTGTTGCTATCAGGGCAATGAGGTCGCTGATTCATTACTCAATGAGTCATCCGACATTATATCCACCGAATGGACCGTGTAATCTCACTTGCTAAAGCTATAATAAGATATTACACTTTCTGAAACTATGATAGCTTTCGCCGTATTGAATATGAGTAAACCACGTCAACAAGTTTCCTCAGAGATAATCCAAGCACTGCATATCCATGAGTTGACAGTATTAGTTTAAGCGTAGGCATCTTTAGTTTAATATTTTTGAGGATGAATGATTTTAATTAATTCAAATTTAATCAAATTAGCCGCACAAATAATTAACCAACAAAATATTATGATACACATAATATATTTATTTATTTATTTATTTCAACGGGGAGAAAAAACCCAAATACATCAAAAAAATATACAATGAAAAATTTACAATGTGGTGGCTAACATGCATAAACTGATGAATGACTAGGAGCTACGTATTACTTACAACAAGCACATAATTAATTTATATCAAAACAAACATCCGTAAGTTACCAGTCAACAACAAATGAAAAATAAAAATATTTAGAAGAAAAAAAAAAGATAACAGAATTAATATGTATGAAAAGATAACAATTTATATAAAAAATCTGAAGTTATAGAAAACGAATAATAAATACATTTCCAAAGAATCAAAGCAGCGCATCTACATTATACATACACACACACACATACGTACACACACACACACACACACACACACACACACACACACACACACACACACACACACACACACACACACACATAGATAATAAATAATAATAACAATAATAATATCTATAAACAAATGTCGCTAAATAATATATAATTCAACAAAAATCAATAAACCATAAATGGCGCTTGCAATTTCTATAATACCAAGGCACTTACAGTTTTCTTCTTGACCACAGTGACACTATCAGCGAAGAAGTCCACGTGAGGAGATACTATGTTTCCAAGACGTTGGATACGTATGAGGGTACTATTGGCTTCATAGTTCTAACCAACGTGACGTCTGCCGAATAGTTCTGAAGATCTCGTACCCATTGGACAGCGAAAAAGAAAACTCCTCTCAAGATCTCTGGACAAACAATGCCGCCAGTGATAAGTTTGTGCAGAAACATAACCCCCTGGATTACTCCTTCTGGTTTCCAGGGAACAAAGTCCCAATTCTTCCTCGATAAGCCGCAGCGGTACGTCTCTGTAGGCGAATCCCAGCCTACAACCAAATAGACGGGATGAATTTGTCTTGTATAGATTGAATCTGGCGCACCAAAGTTACTTGATGAGGAGACCACATGACACAACTATACTCAAGCAGAGGTCGAAACTAGTGTGCAGTATAGCGTCGCGAGTACAGTAGGATCATGAAAGTCTCTGGAAGAGCGAGTTATGAAACCAAGTGCCTTAGCAGCTCTGGCACAAATGTTGTTAATATGTTCGTGGGGGGTTAAGTCTTCACTCAGAACTATGCCAAGATCTCGGACAATGTTGCTTCTTGATAATAGGGCACCGTCAAGCGTATAATTGAAAATATGGGAGACTTGGTTCGGATGAAATGTGATACAAGAGCTTTTATTTATATTAAGCGTCATATCATTTTGACGACACCAACTCTTGACTGCATCCAGGCCACACTGAAGATTCAAGCAATCGACTTCACTTTCTACGGAACTGTATAGTTTAATGTCGTCGGCGAAAAGAAGAGAGTCCACCTTAATGATGTCAACAATGTCATTGATGAAGATGTTAAATAAAAGGGGGTCCCAAATGCGAGCCTTGAGTGGTACTCCTGATGTAACGACGAAACTCAGAAGAAAGGGATCCAAAAGATTTTACCACAAGTCTTCGATTAGACAGATAACTGCCAATCCATTCAAGAAGATACCCGGACAAACACCGTAAGCTTCCAATTTGGCCAGAAGATGGGAATGATTAACTCTGTCAAAGGCCTTCGAAAAAGTCAAGATAGATGGGCATCGAGTTGTTTTGCGGTTGCTAAAGGCCTCAACAATTTTCGTTTCCAATACAATCAGATTAGTAGTTGTAGATTTTCCTCTGCAGAAACCATGTTGTTTTGGTGAGATGACATTAAGAAAGAGAGGGTTGAGTTTCTTCACAACGAGCTTTTCGAAAATCTTGACAACAGCTGACTGGATTACTATCGGACGATAGTTTGTAGCATCTTCCTTAGATCCACATTTATGTATTGGTACGACATAGCTCAGCTTGAGGACGTCTGGAAAGATCCCATCATGGAGTGACTTATTGAAGAGAGCTTGCAGAGGGTTACAAAGCAGTACCCTACAGTATCGAAGGACACTCGATGGAATAAGATCAGGGCCGCATCCCTTGGTAACATCAAGTTCACCCAGGGCATCAAAAACCTCCGAGGTAGTGAAGGACAACTCACTAAGGCAGAAGGGAGTGTTGAATCTGTAACTGTTGCTAACGAGTGAAGGTGGCGAGAAAACAGAAAGAAACAGTAGCTTGCGAATAAATCACACATCTGCTTGGCCTTAGTTTCCGATTGATCTCCATACTTAAGAGTAGAGGGGCACATATCATGACGTTTGATGTTCCTAGCAAAGTTCCAAAAAGCCTTCGGAATCAGAGGTAATGCAACCTTGAACATACGTAATGTAGTCGTAGTAGCACACTCTTGACAAGTTACGACATTGAGTTCGGATTCTTGAAAACTCAGCGTATGATTGTTCATCGAGAGAATCCTTGTATTTCCGATGTAGTCTCTTCTTTTCAATTGTAAGGTTTGTAAGTTCGGTGGAGAACCAACATGGAAACCTGGAAGCACCAATTTTCTTGAGTGGAGTGTGTTTTGCAACGATTTCTCTCAGTACATCACAAAAATGTTCAAAAAGCATATTAACATCAAGAGTTTCATCTGGGTAGAATAAGTTCCTCAGCTATCAGACTATTATATACTTCATGAAGACGGACATTTGCCAAAGCTGGGCACATATAAGTACACCTAGGTTTAGGATTAATATTTATCAGTCTGAAGGACAATATTCAGGGGCGGGATGCTGCACATCAACTGGGGAGCAATGGAGATGACTCTTTTCTTACATGTAAATTCAGTGGAGGCAAATATACAAGATCAAGGAGAAACTCCCCTAGAGTTCAATACATGGTTATTTTGCAATAGCCCAAAACATGCCTGCCAAATCCTTGATAGCCCTGGCAGAGGCAAGTAAGACCAGCAGAATCATCAAGATGCCAATCAATGCGAGGCATATTGAAGTCCCCAATGAGGACTGGACTTCCATGAAATTCACAGACTCAGTAGGACATGGACATCCTCAACTGCAAGACAATAACCATTATACACACCGAGGGGTTTTACTTGGCGGTATATATACACAGTTTTCAACAGATGCTTCATGTTACCATTAAACGTAATAGACAAAAAATAGTGTTTCAAAAGGGCCATATGTTGGAGTAAACAATTTGACGAGAGGAGAGGTCCTTGTCCACTGCCACTAGGACACCTCCACCACTGGATTTGTCACTGGACTCTGGAGATCTGTCACATCTGAATAAGTTATAAATTAACAAAGCCAAGTTCGCAATCTTGAAAGTCTGGAGTTAGGTTAGTACTCAGTAAGCATTACTATATTTATAAGTACATGTGCTAACAATAATCTTAGATCATTTAACTTAGTCCTCAGTCCGTTCACATTTTCATAATAAATAGATATATTGGATTTCCCGTTGAAGTTTAATCGGTTTTTTCGTTTGAACAATCTTAGGTGTGCCGTTAAAAAAAACTTGATGGTAAGCCCAGTTTCACCCTTTCCAATACGATCGTTTAACTCTGATCGCAAATCCGCCAGAAAAACTACGCTCTGCAGGAGTCTTGTCAGAAGAAATGGACATTTCAGATAGTGAGGCATTAACTTTAACAATAACATCTCGCTTTAAAATTTCTAAGGAGCTTGATTGCCTTTTCTTTGCTCACCAGGACAACTTTCAGGGGACGATGATTAGTGACTGTAGTTTTTCCCAGGCGGTGAAAAGTTACCAAATCTTTCTTCTTCAAGATTACTGGCTGCCAAGATACTTTCAATCAGCGTCTTGTCATGGGTTTTCTTTGCCTGAACATCGCGACTGGGTGACTCTGGGACCTTAAAGAAAATTACATTTCTTGCTCTGAAACTGCGATCATTAATTTCCGCTATGACGTTCTCATAATTAGCCGGATTGGAGTTTGAGTTTGAACCAACTTTTTCGGTTTTTTTGTTCGAGAGCAGAGATTTTTAGCTTCAACTGTGCTTAAACGAGGTTCAAAATCAGCAATCTGAGTAGACAGAGACGCAATATTCCTTTTTACCTCTTCAAATTCAGTTTTGGAATTCGTCCTTGGTGGCCAGAGTCGAAAACTTCGCAGCAGAGCGGCGACGTTTGCCGAAATCTCTAGTAAGGGATCTTGATTAAGAGGGGTAGCAGTCCACTCTGTCGCAATTCCATTTTTTATTAACATCGTTGGCATATGCGGAATAATTCTGTTTTTATTCAACCCAACACATTCGGGATGAAAACACCGAGAACAATCACCGTCACATTGAATACCCCGATTGATAACCAACCTCTTACAGTGAGGGCAAACATCCTTATTAGTTGGTGCCATAAATGTGATGCAAGTGTTGTCACAAATATATCAGACAATGTAGGATAGAAGTTTCTTCCATATAGCACCAATCACACAATATAGATGAGATCGAGAAGGCCGTGGCTTTGATGCAAACGTGCGTGATCACTCACAAGCGAAATAATAAATCAAAGTCAAGCATGCAGAATAGATCAGTGAAATGTCCAACTTTGATGTTTACGTTAGAAAGAGTGTAGGCCAATTAATCTATTTGTAGATAATGGTTAAGAAAGTCTTATACATGCAATTGCTCATGCTCAATAATTCTCTCAAAAAAATGAACTCACTGTAAAATATCTGATTATTACATACGACAACTCACCAAGTTTGTTAAAGAGTCATAACTGAGTAGAATGTTTACACAATCAGCTGTTGTTCAATATAGCTAAGATGGGAAGGATTAATTCAATGTGAATGTTGAGTTTAGACATATTGTGTACCTGATGAGAACTCTTCACCTAGATTACATATATTTTGTAGTCTGGATTTTTCTTATGATTAAATTATGTAAATAATTGAGTTTATTTTGTGACTTTTCCTCGCCACCTTCTCTTCAGACGAACATAACTCCAGATTCCAGGAGTCAGGTCTGTGACAGCTTCAGATTTCAGGCACTGCACTAAAAGGAGGTGAATTGGAGCTAAACTCAAAATTCAAATCAAAATTTGGTCGTGCGTAATTTTTTCTAGTAAATTAATAACTATTTTCCATTTAGAATCACAAAATCATCACTAATTCATCTAGAAGTTGACATTTTGAAATATTTTATCCAATTTAATCTCACTCATATAGGTAATAAATGCCACAGGAAAATTGCTAGATTGCTTCCACTCGTGCTTTTCTGGCAGACGACTAAGGATGGTGAAAGTGTCTATTTCTAAGGCATATAAAAGGGTGTAAAGTAATGGAATTACTTTAAGGAAACTTGAAGAGGAACAACATTTTGAGGAATAATACTGTTTATTAAAACGTCTAATTAAATATTTATTGAACTTTATTTATACCTGTATCAGTCCGTAACAGTTAGCTTAAACACACAATCACGAGACATTCTTGAATGTTTAACCTATACGTTAGTGGTTGCTTCGTAATGAAGACAATAAATATCATTTCTCTAAACATGAAGTCGTGTTTAGATTTTTGTAGCAAACCTACCTATTTTTGTAAAAAATCTGTAATCCTTTTTTCCTTTTAAATGAACCGATGCTACAAAGTATCAAACGACTATTGCAACAAAAGATGTACAAATGGACGGACGGACTGCACCTTTACGTTTTAACCCCAAAACCAAATAGGGTCCTTCCTTGTACCAAAAGAAACGAATAAACCATGTTTCAAGTACCTATTATATTTCTATCGATAGCTATCATAGAGACAGACTGACAGATGAACAACGATAAATACACTACACACATGTACACTACCCAACGTTGGGTCTTTAATAAGCATACACTACATACTCGTATATACAATAAATACACAATATTAAACTTTTAGTCCTGGAGCTCTATATCTCAATTAGCATTATAAGCAGACGACCTAGTTTCTGTGAAACACATAGAGCCCCTTATAAAGAAGGCAAACAGTCTAAAAACGTCCAAATTTTGTTGGAAATTTGAAATGGGATAGGATCTTACTCATAATCCAAACATTCCAATTTTAACTCAATACAATATTATAGTTCTATTTGTGGCCTTAATTTTGGTTATAAAAGTGTCTCATTTGAACTAAAACTGTTTTTCACCCATACATTTTGCTATTAGATATTCTGAAACTACCTCAAACAGGTTTTTTTATCGTTTTAATATTACAAGGAATAATATAACAAGGTTTTAATATGTACACTCCTCCTGTATTCTATAATATAGGGTCATTAAAGAGTTTAGGATTTAATATTGCTCTTATAGTATAAAACAAACAAATGGTTGGCTCGTTGTGTAAAACTGAAGGTCGTTTCATCATAGTCAACTCTTTTTAAATTTTGTTGGACTTGAATAAACCAACTAAATTTGAAATCTTATGGGGTTGACCGGGTTGGCAACATAAAATTAATATCACACTGACGAGTATTCTATAAAATTAATATCACACTGACGAGTATTCTATAAAATTTCGCTGTCGGTCTATCTGTGGTAGATTATTTTAACAGAAAAATCATGCAATTTCAGACCTGCATTTTTCTACAAGTTACTTTCACTAAAGATGATCGATAAGTAAATAATATACTATGATTATCTTATTAAAAAGAATTAGTACTCTGTATAATTTTCCTGCTCTAGTATTGAAGTATATTTCTTTAATTTGTATTATAAGTAAAATCGGATTTTTTAATTTGTTTTCCTCTAAAAATACATGAAGTAATGTTTAAAAGTTATAAATAATTATATAAGGTAAATAACTATTTTTTAAACACACGACAAAGACCTAAAATGTAAAGAAATTTATTGGAAGAATATCGAAATATAAACACCGACCAGTACATATCTTCATTTTTGTATCGGAAAGTAAAAGACTGAATTTCAGAATTTATTAATCTATGTTTGGCGCCTACAATATATATGCTGCAATATACATTTACAGCTGAACCGGTAATGGTATTGATAATACTGAAGGCGCTTTCAAAAAATGACTACAATATGTTGCTTTCCGATTTATTATTTATCATATATTTTATATGTGTATGTATTATGTATAATTTACATATTTTTTATTAATATATTGATTAATGCAAAATATGACCCAAATCCCTTTGCTCTTAATGTTTATAAAAATATACCAGATAAATTATGGCTCGTGTAAATTTTTCAAATTTTATATTAATATATTCGATGACTTTATATGGATTTAAGAGGACCTTGTAGTCCCTATAATGCCCATAGTAAAAACGCAGTATTCAGTTACACTTTGAGAAAACCCAGGAGATTTACAGATGTAAAACTTTGTACACTGTTTATTTATACCTATTGGAGCAATGATTATTTATTTATAAATACTCGTAAATACAATAACTACATTTTTATACAAATTTCAATATTATACATGTATATACTTATAAATATAAAAATCATACAATTTTTTTGTTATTAATGTCCAAATAAAGTAGGTTGACATTGTAGGGTATACTTCTATACACAACAAGAAAAGGTTTTAGACTAATAGTGTGAGAGGTTAGTAAAACACGTACCCAAGTGTTAGGAAAAGTGGTTTCAGCAGCTGTTTCCTTTGATTTTTCATCTCTTTTTCTTTAGCATTTTTTAAAGCTTTCTTTTAAGTTATTTGAACATTCCAAAGCTGTTCTGTTGACAACTAAAACCCTTTAAGCAAACTACACAATTACCTCCAGCAGGGCAAGAAACTCTCGAGGTAAAATGTTTGCCGAATTTTAACTAATATTAGTAGCCACTTGTACAGTAGCAAGTAAGGTTCTTTAAAACTTGTTCTTGCGGATTGTTTCAATTCTAGACGTTATTTTACAGCTTTAAAAGCCACGAAAACAAAGAACACTACCCATAAGGGGGAGACTTTAATAAACGGCCTACACTCGTTATTCGATTGTTATTATCGAATTATTCGATATATTATCCAAATTCGGTATTATATCTTAATCGTATTAAATAAATTATAATACATTAACAAGAATAATACATTAAAATTTGTAATAACATAAATTCATAAAATAACAAATCCAACGATGGCTAAGACCTACACATCATAAATACGTTACAATATTTATGGATTGCGCGGATAGCAGTGAACAACCGCTTTATTGAAGACAATAGCCAAACCACATGCATATCTAGAAATTTATTACTTATCTTTCTCATATTCACCGTCATTTTGAAATTCTCAACAAATTAGTTACTTCTTGCTGTTTATTGTTTACATGACAAATTACTAACTAATAAGTAGGAATCATACGTTTTGTTAAATAAAGAAATAATATCGAATTATTCGTTATGATAAAAAATCAAACCAATCGATATAAACAACCGAATTCAGAATGTAGGCCGCTTATTAAATTCTAACCCTCATAATTTTGAAATAATTATAACATGTCCAAACTCACCAAAACGGTACTATTTTTTGAAAGCGGTTCTGACCCAGCAGAAAGCTTGCTTTCGCCAAAGTAAAGATACAAAGAAAACTTACAGTATCCTATATATGATTGTAGCAAGGTTTTCACGCAGTTACTGGAGAGGTTTCTGAAAAAAAGGGGAAATATTCCTTCAAACCATTGTTTAAACATTTTTAATGAAAATAAGATTAAATTTTAATTTGTTTAATGTCAAAATTCTTGGAAGGCAACACTTAATTTAATAAAAGCCAAACAAATCTTTTTCAAAATTTTTATTACAAGGTTCCCTTGACATTAGTTAAACTGAGCTTATTGTTAGCAAATTTAACTAATTATAACTTGACAATAATAAAGGATACAAGTTAGATCCTCAGTCACGTGAGTTTTATATGCGTGAAACTAAAAATAAAGGAGAAACAATTTTAATAAAATAACTTAGAATAAAGTTAGAGCCACTTTTCGTTAATTTTGAGTATCATAGCTCTCTTGGCCGCTGTAGAAGGTTACGGTTAAAACCGACGTTGACAATAATAAAGTATACAAGTTAGATCCTCAGAGTCACGTGAGTTCTATATGCGTGAAACTAAAATAAATGAGAAAGAATTTTAATAAAATATCTTAGAATTAAGAAAGTTTAGAGCCACTTTTCGTTAATTTTGAGTATCATAGCTCTTTAGGCCGCTGTAGAAGGTTACGGTTAGAACCGACGTGGTTATTTCGAAATGTACCATCTTATTTATAAAACAACTAGCTGTTTCCCGCAGCTTTGCACGCTTTTCGTAAGCTTTGCCCGTGTATGTGAACTTCTGGTTTAATTGGTTTATATTTACAATGCCGATGTAGAGTTTGCCTTGTTGCCAGATCAAGAAAATATGTTTACGTTTATAGCCATTGTGCACGTACATGTACTTTATTATATAGTGGTCACTCAAACTTTAAGTTTAATCAGAAATGTATCTTAAAGATAAATATACATAATAACTTAGCGCCTTCAAATAGTGTGTAGCTATGTAATATACGTAACTGTCGCGTAATTGCAGTTTATAGTGTGCAGGCGCTTTGAAACCTTTTATCTTTTGCAGCGCCGCTTGGTGGTGAGTTACATCAATGGGCATAGCTTATAAACCTTCTCCGTGGAAAAATACGTATACATACAAATTTTCGTAATGGTCTGTCTAATATTTTGCGATTCCATAAAGGACAAACACACAAACATTCATTTATATATATATATATATATATATATATATATATATATATATATATATATATATATATATATATATATAGACACAGGCCTAAATCACTGTCCGAATAGAGTAGCCATTGTGGAAGAAATTGAGAAGAATACCGTATCAAGGTGCTGTGAATAAATTTTACTGTGGCTTACAAAGTCAGGGAAGAATTCCAACTGTAGATCGATTTTTACTTCAAACTTTTTGTCTTTAATTTACTTTACTTGGAGGCATTCATGCTTCACAGACCAACCGTAGCTCGCGAAGAAGAAGACAGCTCTGCTGAGAATGCTGTTGTTTTATTTACAGTTTTGAGGAAAGATAAAAACCATTTTTGTTTGTCAGGAATGTACTTTTCTTTCCCGTATGATTCTCTGTCATTCCACCTTTCATTAATGATATATAGACTTGAAATCTTGCATTGGACGTCAGCAGAGCCTGTTACGTGACACGTGGTACTGCATACTCCTACCTTGTTCTTAGCCGGGAAGGAAGAATTAATTTTTTTATTTTCGCTTTATCAAAACCTGTGATATAGCTTAACTGAATTTTGTCTGGTCTGCAGATAGTTGCATTTCACGCTACTCTGTATTCTTTTTATTGGCACGGGCTTTTGTTAATAACTGTTTGTCGTTATTCAGCAATACGTAGAAGTCCGATATGAGAAATTCTTAGAGTATCTTAAAATGTCTACACATATCTCATATGTGTCATTAAATAAGGAAGTAGAAAAATTACTACTGCTAATAAATGGTTTATTCAATCGGTACAAAACTCTGGTTATTTTTCAACACAGTCCCCAGTAACATTTATACATTGCTCCCAACTTTCTGCTAATTTCCTTAGCATAAAACTCTTTGGGGACGAGATCAGGGCTACAGAAGGGATGTGGAAGAATCTCCCAACACATTTTCTGAAGTTTATCTTTCGTCAGCTGTGGTCGGATCTTGTCATGAAGCGAAATTACGCCTTCTGTCAAAAGCTCGCAGTGTTTAGTTCGAGTGGCAGGTCTTATCTTGTTCTCCATCATGTCACTTTAGTACTGGTTGTTGATTGTTCTTTGGCTTTCAAGAGAACCACAATAAATTGGCCCATAAAAATCCCGGAATACTGTAAGCTATACTTTACCGACAGTTGACTCGGTCCTGAATTTTTAACGAGAGAGAGAGTTGTATGTTTCCATTCAAGGCTTTGTCGTTTTTACTCTTGGTAATAGTGGTGGATTTATATGTCACCACAAAGTATAATTCTTTTCAAAAATCTTTTCTGTCAGTCGAATATCGATTTTTCAACTTTTGATTCATTTGAAGCCAGGTTTCTTTGTGAGCATCTGTGAGTTGTCTGTGTGCCCATCTCGCACAGGTTTTCTATCACTGCAAGCTTGTTGTAAATAATTGTTATGGCCAGTTCTAACACTCGCATATATATTTTGACACTTATCAGAATTTTACAACCTTTCTCACCTTTCGCGACTAAAAATCTGATCGCAGTACGTTTTTTTCCACGGTGCAATTCTCGAGTGGACTGGCCTTTATTAACTGAGTAAATTTGAGGCTGTGTTTACAAAATATGATTGAACAGCTGATCAGATGTCATCGCAAGATTTCCGACTTTATGTCCTGAAAGTTTCATTGGATCAATTCAGCCGTTTATGAGCGCTAGTAATAATTTGTCTCGTTACTTATTGAATTACTCCCATACATAAAAACGTTTTTAATACATAACGTGATTTTAATACTACGTGATAAATTGTTTTGAAAGACTATTTATTTCATTGAAAACGTTCTTATTTATATCTGATCTGACATAAAACTCGAAGTGACGCAATTATTCTAAGATACAAGGAGCTTTTATAAAGGAAATTCCGAGAGACATTACAACTTAACAGCTTCCACGAGAACTCTGTTCCTAGCCATAGCTGTTCTTTTTCAATCCTTGAATCAACGTTGCATTGACTAGAAGATACAGTGTTTTTTGCACTGTATTTTCTAGTCGATACAGTATCATGTATAAGTAATTCTAATGACTTCTTTCTTAAGAAGTACTAGAATTAGGAAAAGGACGAGGATAAGAAAGGCAAGTGGGAGGAGATGAGGTGGTTTGGAAGTGAACGCGAACATAAAGTACAATATGAGGACACAATGAAGAAAGAATGGAAGGAGTAATACCCAGAGACAGGAGATTTGAAGAAGATGAATCGGAGAATAACGTGGAGAGAAGACCATATGACTAATTGAGGGTCCTGGAATAGAGAATATGGAAAGGTAGAAAAGAAAGGAAATTGTAAATATCCATGAATTAAGTGTTCTGGTACATACTTATAGCAAAAAACTTCATAACCTTAATTACAACTACGATTACATTAAAGATAATACTAGAATTGGAAAGCTGGAACATGGTGTAGTTTCAATGGCATAATCGGATATGAAGCAAACGGCTTTCATTAAAATGGAATTTTCAATATCTATATGTTAGGTACCAACTGTTAAATTAACTAAGAGTAACATAAGGCACGATAGAATATATGTTATACTAAAACAAGGATAATTGCTTTGATTAATAAAACACATAATTTATCTCAAGACCGTTATTCATTGTCTCCAAAGAAACTCTACGCGCAACTAGCTAATTCACACATTAGCTAAGTCTTTTTAAGGTTGTACAATAAGGGATTGGAAAATATTTTTATCATAACGTCATACATTTTTAAGATAACTTCCCTTAATATAGAAAAGGTAATATATTTTTATCACTCAATATAACGATTAGGGCATTTTAAGTAGGAAATTCAGGCAATTTTGTAATCAGGCCTAAACAAAAAGTACTGACGTAGTCATTTATAACTTCAAGGCGTGATTTTATGAAAAATAATTTTGTTAAGAAAAAATAATAGAAAATAAATTTATTTAATTTAAAAAGTATAATTTTCTTAAGTCAAAAACAAACAGCAAAACATGTTACTACCTGAAGCTACAACTTTTCATGATAAAAATTTCAATTTTTTTCTACAGCCGTTATTTGTTCCTAAAGATCTATAAATTTAACATATAACATTTTCTAATGCCAAAATTATTTCAACAACCACAACCATATCGTTTTTCTTCCATTCGCATCTTTGATACGTAATTAATATGAATAAAGGAATCTTTAATACTCGTAAGAAACTTTCTGGACTTTTCTATTAGATTACGTCTTATATATATATTCCACTTTTATTCTTAATAAAATAAATTATGAGTACTTGGTAAACTAATTTATATATTAAAAATATACAGAATATTTTTATACTTTTTTTTGTTAAACACGATATTTACTCACTCTGTATACTCTTTCATAATCTTACTAATGGATATTCTACTGCGTGAAGGAAATGAGCAATATGATAATTTAATTTATCCCTGAAAGAATACGACTTCGTAATTTGCTTTGTTCAAACCCTCTTTTGATAGGCCGAAGAAGGGGAGGTATCTGCCGGAAGGCCGGCTGGCGGCCAAACAAAGACTGTGGGAGTAACAAGGGTTAATTCACTTGACTTCAAACAATTACCTCTGTTGACTCCTTGGTTCTCCTCTCCGTAGATGTGACAGGAGTCAGGTCTGGTGTGTGGCCGAGCCCCGACATCGTGTCTCTCTAGCACGGCGATGTGGCGCGGCGTTCTCTCCGAGAGTACCATTACTATTGTTCCCAATTACGAAAAACCTAGTGCACATATAAAATTAGACGAAATTTGAAGTGTTTCTTACATATAAGAACAAAACAGTTTTTTTTCCCGAAATACCAAACATAAACACATTAAAAATTGTGTAAAGAAAATTATTTACACTAAACAAGATTGGAATTGTTGTCAGCCGATTGGGTCCAACGTTGACAGTGTCACAGATTTTCATATTTGCATGAATATATTAGACCTGTTGTAGTTTACTACAAATAATAATAATATGTTTTATTGCGTACAAATTTAGACATGTTATCGCCACAGTGAAATTAAATTAATTACTAAAATTTAACATTCATCCATTACATTTGAATATCATTCATACATGCAATTTTTATATTGAAGCCAATTTTCATTCGTTCCAAACTTTTGGGGTCAGTCGGTCTATACTGTAGAACGCTTTTGAAATCAACTCGGGTTTCAGAGAATTTTTAAATGCCTTAGGCATCGCAACATTTTTAATTGAATATGGCCGTTGGGTGATAAATTGAACTCGTGTTTGAAAAAAAAACAAACGTTCATAAGCTACCGTTTTCCCAGATCGGTAGTTATCCTTGCCTTTACCTTCATAAGAGTGTACGTCCCTACCTCTTATAGGATTGCACTTTATTTTGAAAAAATAAACGTCTTTAAAATATAGAGGCTTGAGGAGACGTCAATATCTGATATGTCAACCGTATCAGATTTCTAAAAGCTGGCCTGCACGACTCTCTAAGTTGCAGTTTTGCAATTGTTAAGAATAAAAATTTTAGAAAAATGTATGTTTCCACAACTTTTCCACAAAGCTACACCATAGAAGAGATATGAGTAGATTATTCCATAATACTATTTCATCGGCACCTGAGTTGAGAAGTATGTAGATAATTGTATCAGTATATAAATTTCTGGGGAAAAGTTTGCACAAACGCTGTCTACGTATCCTATGTCAACCCTCGAACAAGGTGTATTTCTATGAATTTTATTAAGTATACTTCTTCAATCATGGTTTCGTCTAAGGTGATTGTTGGAGTAAAAACTGAATCTGTCTGTTGCAGACAAAATTTAATGGAAGTTGGTTTTGTTGGAATTTAAGATTGAGCTAATTAAAGTGCTGAATTGTATTGTTGAACTCCTTAAGTGTCATTATTTCAAGTTCTGTCTTTGATTTTGTGTTGAAACAAGAAGTTTTATCATCTCCATTCTGGACTATTTAGCCGTGATAGTGTGTAGTTGACGTACAATAAAAAGAGTCGTGGGCTGAGAGAACACCCAACTTGCTCACCCTCAACTACACGTCTGAAATTCGTACATATTATATTTATATCACTAAGATATGACTTGAGCTAGTGCTTTGATCAACACAGTCGAATGATTTTGATATGTCAAGAAAAGTAGCATACTATGCGTATCTCTTTAACTTAATTTTTTCCACCCAAATAGCTAGAGGCACGACTGCATCAATTGTCTGTCAACTTTCCTAATTAATGACAGGAGTAGTAATGAACTTTTACTATTGATAGTGACAGTAATAAATTCCAAACTCATATTATTCTGGATAGGTTGTGATAAAATTCAATTGAATGAAC
Organism: Homalodisca vitripennis; assembly: GCF_021130785.1. NCBI lineage: Eukaryota > Metazoa > Arthropoda > Insecta > Hemiptera > Cicadellidae > Homalodisca > Homalodisca vitripennis. The sequence continues at coordinate 80,102,315 of NC_060211.1, forward strand.
ATAATTATGAAAAAGAATACGCGAGGTACCTACTCCAGGTTTACTTCCTTTAACATTTTAGAACGGTATATTTACAGTAGCTGAAGGAATAAAAACGAAGGGACCGGGCTGTAACAAGACTCAACGAACCATTCGCTACGTGACTACAATTTGAGAAAACTAGCGACCGCAGAAAGTCCCTGGCCATTGCTAATGGAATCACAAAGCAATGCACCAGAACAAAGTATAATTTTTTTGATCGCAGGTAAAACAATCGAGGGACCAGGTACCAATTTAGTATATAACTAGTCTTTCCGACTCAGTCGGAAGAAGTAGGTAGATTTTGAACAACTGAAATATTAATAATTTATCTTTCATAGGATTTACTTGTATTCAATATCTCGAAAACCGCTCCAGATACAAAGAGCCTGATCTACGAAACAGGCGTATTCCTTTTAAGGAATTAAAGTAATCTTAAATATAATGTAAAGAGATTGTTCGGTTATTGAATTGGTTGGATTGTCTATCACAAAAATGCTGCTATATACGGTGGTGTTAAGATTGTGTACGAACACTACAATACAATATAAGTAGCTAAATATAGACATATTTAGGCTTCCATTTTGAAATTCTCATAGAGGTCCATCATATTACATCATAAGTGATTTTTACTACGAAAGCTACGGTCTTCGACATTAGAATTCTTCACACTGGCCTAAATTAGTTCGTGTTACTGAAATATTTGCAACTATTCAATTAATATGATAGAATGTTGCAGATAAATTGAATTAGTTCATTGGTACGTACGTGTGAACTGTGAAAACTGTTTCACACTCGGACTTCACAGACCCAAAACACTGCTACTTAAACCTAAAGTGCATTTAACCTAAAATGGATAAGGAGATTGGTATATTTTAAGTTCCCATCTCCTATCTTAGAAGCGATTTGGTGTGACATTTAAAAAGGATATACTTATGACGTCATTGTTATTCAGTAGGAAAATAAAGGCGAATTGCGCTAATGGGAAGAGGTAGAGAGATATTTATAGTTTGGTATCAATGTACAAAAAAAAAGAAAATTATAGTACAAAGGCCAATTTTATATGGAAAGAAGCCTGACGAATAAATTTTCAACTTGCACTAGAAATGGAGGTAGGAACAAGGGTTTCGGCCTAACATCTCGTTAATAGCCAGCACAGTACTGCTTCAAAACCTCCATCTTGTCACAATAACAGTCGGAAACCACCAAATAATTAGATATCTGTCACTCTCTCTCTCTCTCTCTCTGTAAATAAAGACTTGCACTCCTTATAGAACAACATTGCTTCCACAGGATCCTTCTACCCGCTCTTCCCAGCATTCAAACCCGACTCCAATTCCTGGCCCTGAAGTCTTGTGGGTTACAGTTCGCCGATCTCGGAACTAAATGCTTAACGCTTTCTTCTGATTTATTCTGCTTTCTTCTATGGTTTCAGCTTGTCTTTCTCACTTCCACTCAATTACACAACAATCTGTCACTCAACGAGACGTTGCCAAAATCAAACAAGAAAGACAATATTATTTTGGGTAATGTTAAATACAACTTAATTTAAAGTTCTACACCACAAGTTTAGTAATTTAAATGTATTCATTTACATGTAACCTGCGTTTGGGTAGGAAACAACTTTTGGAAATTACTTTCTGAATTGGGAATATGCTATTGATCTACTGTGCGAGGAATATCTTTGAGCTTTCTAATGGTTAGTGTTTGTTGTGTAAGATTTATACGTTTATCACTAGTAACATATTATCACATCGATTTAATGAAGTTGCTAATTCCGACGTTCCTGTCACTGAACAATGTCAACAGCCTGCGACAACAGAGAAAAAATTGCAACGCTAACGTGAGGTGGTACAGTAAAGAAGTGGGCTCTATTCTCCGTAAGATGAGCATATATGGCTGGTACAGGAACGTTGTTATACACCCACTCTAAGATAATGTGTTTGGCAAAAAAGGGCGGTTCCACTACGGCACTCTTATGTTAACAAGATGGCATCTGCTTGTCTTTCTCATTTAGTTTTAACGTAGTAGTTACTGGAGAAGTACAATTTGTCAGTTACCTAGTAGCGTTGGGCATCACAGATCGTGAGAATTGTGAGTTGGATAAAATGAGCAAACCAATATGTGAGTAGTTGTGATCCTTCGTTGAATTGTATGTCGCCTACCGTAGTTATCGTGGTCAATCGAAAACACCAACAAAACATTCGAAAACAATTTATGTGCTCAACCAGTGAAGGCCGACAGAAGTAGTCTCTGAAAAAACCGAGTGTTCACTAACCAAACCCACGTGCCCGTAGCGTTATCTTGTCCGCTTGTTCTGGCCAGTTAGATTACAGAAGGTCGCTCACTGAACATGCTCAATTACCCCCAGCTGACTCCGTACTTGGCCGGTATCTGTGGAGCGCACAAGAGTCACAAGACACTGTCACCATCTCTTCCTTCGTGTACGTCTTCAGTATAATTCAAATATATTTACAAAATTAATTTTTTTTTTAATGTCTTAAAATTATTGTAGAGTGTATTAGTAATAAAATGTCATTGTTTATTAAGAATGTTTCATAATAAGGTTGTAACGGAAATAATATCAAGACCTTCCTTCATGCTCATGAACAAGATTTTTTAATGACTTTCTTATTATTTTATAGAGGATATCCTTTGTATAACATGCCGCAAAATCAATTGGTACCTAATTACAATTCATTTTACTTAGTGGGAGAACTTATACATCTATGATACAGATTTCCTTCGATTCACTATGTAATATTCATATACCATTTTATGTAATTAATATATTAACGAAATAATTGGATATTGATAATTTTTAATCAATAATTCATTAATAGTGCAAATTTTATACGTAATATTTATATTTTAATACAGGAATAACACTCCTAGTAAACTAACATTGCTGTTGGTTACGGCTATAAAGCATTAGTAAATTCTAAGTAAATAAATTGCAACGTGTTCTATTGCAATTATATTTCATTTATTGTCTACACAATTCAATTGGTTTAATAACTAAAATAATGTTTGTGGTCGTCTAACTTACTGTAATTATTAGTTTCGATTTCACAATAATGAGTACAGCTACGAGTATTCGTCGAAAATGTAATATGGCTTCTGTGTACTTTACAGCTCAACAGAAAATGAATCTGTAAAACTAGCAATATCGTTTGTCTTATTGCAAAGCGTACTATAAGAGATCAACATTAGCGGTCAAGTTTTTTTATTCTTGTGCCTATATCAGACGCTTAAAATAATGCTGAACTCTACCGAACTGTATTGTTTGGTGGTCTTTGGTCTGTATAGAAAAGTCAGCCAACTTTAGGGCAATTTTGCTATAAAAATATACTGTACTTGTTAATGCATTATATTTTGCCATTTCGTTGGCATTGCTGCATTATATTTGGTTCAGTGAGGTATAGTTACAAGGGGGGAGTACGCCCTCTCACGTGACGCTCAACAGGTTTCCCTAAGGTTGTAAGCAAATTTCAAGTCTATAGTTACATGTCTTACTATGTCACGCGCGACAAATTGTTATATTATTGTACTCAGTTTGTTTACAAATTAATTTATTCTGCGATTTCCTCATTGCTATCCTGGCTACACATAAAACCAATGTAAAAATGTTCACGAACACTCAGCCAAATCTCATGGAGTGAGATGCACCATCATCGAACTCGATTTTACCTGTTTCAAGCAAAGCTTCAGTCTTTAGCTCAATTCGTTCTGAGATATCCTGCGGAAAACACACAAACAGGCAGATAGACAAACACACAGTGATATCACCCTGAGTCACAGGCTTTACTAACACTCTGCCAATGATTGGATGTGAACCATCAACAAACTCTTATTTTTTACACACACAGGTAAACCGATACAACGGCATTTCGAAAGGATCGGATTGAACGTAACGGAAATCTTGCCAACCAAACCATCAAAGTAACTTCATTACATGTGTTACTATATCGCAAGATAAAATGTCATATTATCATACTTTTATTCAGCATATTTTCTAGACTATTTGTTTTGCAATTTTCTTGTTACCATCATGGTTAGCAATAAGGCAAAAGTAAAGCTTGTTGCGAACGCTCAGCCAAATCCCATGGAATGACCAACACCAACATTGAACTCGACTTATATAGAAATGATGCTTCATGCTAAATTTGAGGTGTATAAGTTAGTACGTTTTCAAGATATTTTTTGGTTAGACAGGCATACCGAAATGTTTTTCCAATACTTTTGAGTGATAGGCTTCGCTGACGCTCAGCCAATAATATGTTTTAGATTTATTAAACTACCACTCGATCGTAAGTTTACATAAGTGCCAACTGTAAATCCAGTTTACTACCTGTGTTGTCAACTCTGTTCAACCAAGAGGTCCTGGGCGGGTGTCCTGCGTGTCCTCAGACCCGGTCCAGTGGAGCGTGCCAGGACAGCAGACCGCGCCACTCAAGGGCTGATCCTTTCTTCCACAACTAATTGTCATTTAATTACAATAACTCGTTACGCCACCGTGGAAATCTCCCCTTGATGTTCATTTTCCATCGCTAATTAACTACTCTACAAAAAGACGACCTGTCTCTTTCTACGCTCCAGTTTACGAACGTGAAGGACACACTTTCTCTTTGACAATTAATGTAGATTACATCTTTTCAAAGACTGCTTTCAATTATAGATTTCTATATATTTTGTAGAAAACCGAATCACGTAGTAAAACGCTTTTCTGTATTGCCCTCTTTAAAAAGCATGCAATCTTATTCAGATAATCGTTGACAACTAGAAACCGTTATTCTGTTCACGAATGGCAGAAAAGAAATATCTTCATATCACGATGTGTATCCTCATGATATCATCATAATAGTGGGCCCTTGAAAGACAATTGCTCTACACACAACATAGATACTACCATTGGAATGGTTGATTCAATGTGAATGTTGGGACTAGTTCCATTTCATCTTCTCTTAGTGCTACGTCTGGAATCAGACGCTGTCACAGACTTGGCTTCTGGAATCTGGAGTCCACATCCATATGAAAAGATCCAAAAAGAAGTCGGCGACGAAGAAGCTCAAAATGAACTTTTTACATATTTTTGACGTTACAGGCACCTTGACTACAAAATATAGTGTAATATATATGATGCGGTATTTTCACTGTCTCAATACAATATTTTCATCTGGTATACAATTGAGTGTACTACGATGTTTTAAATACGATCCCTACAATAATAAAAAGCCAACTCTCTTATAAGCACGTTGGATCAACCGAGGTTTCTACGTATAAGGTAGGTGAGAAGGGCTGAAACAATGTTGTGATTAGGTCTAGTTCACCTTCCTCTTAGTGCAGCGTCTGGAAGCTTTGACTCCTGGATAATATGTATTCTTGCTCTTCTGAAAAGAGGTAAACAAGTCGTTGACCTTAATTTGATCTATAATTCAAGACTTTTCAAGAGATACATTTATCTGGAAACCTTTTGCGGTTGAAAAGTAATGTGGCCTCTAAAAGTTGTACAGTCTTAACCAAAAACAATTTTAAATTCTTGAAGTGATTTTGAATTTTACTTTATTGAGATCGTTCTCGTACCTCAGTATATTTTTGAGTAATTATTATTTTATTGTATTTAGGTCATGGTAAGGTATGCTCTATACAAAGGGTCGATGACCCGGTGTCTGACCAGAACAGCGACCTAGTCTTGTACACTGTAAACCGGTTAAGTATCACAAAACCCCAACAATGGTCTATTTTCCACGGACCGCTGGGTGACGTGCCTTAAGGCAGCAGGACGTGTGCTTTGACTGCTTCCACCTCAACAACAAGCCTCTGTCGTTACGTGGTCCGATGCACAGTTACGTGTCTCGCGTCCAACACTGCCGCCTTGGGTTTGAGGTCATCTTGGGATTTCATCCTTGCAACGATAGGAGAGCACGGTCTAACGCGTCGGATAGAGTCCGGGTTAGATAGAGCATTTAATCTGAAAACTGCCTGGACCATAAAACCGACTCTCCACCCCCACCCACCACCTTATTCGAGGTTTCTTTCAACAGTAATGGCATTTTAATAAGTTACACCAAAAATGTCCAAACGTGTTTGCAACTGTTTATTTACTCCCCAACAATCGAATCCGCGACCTTCGGTTGGATACCCACAACTTTACTCATACGCTACAATGAAGGTTAACATTCAGCTTCTACTTCTATTAACTATTCTATTAGCTTTGTTAACAAGCTCACAGGTTAACCTGTGAGCTTCTATTCAGCTCACATTTTCCTTGTAAGGGTGTAAAGTCTTTTAATGATGGAACAGATGAAAGTTAAAAGTAAAACAGTATCCCTTAGTAAATAATATTAAATTAATAAAAATTAAAAATGATTGGATTTTCCTTGTTCCATTCTGTTATCCAGCATTTGACGATAATTTTTTTAACATTAATTTCTGTTTAATGTATCCTATGTATTAACACGTATCAAACAAACTTTACGAGCGGGAAAGTTTGTTTGTGGCGGGCCCCTGAGGGCCCGAGCCCCTGTAAAATAGTCCAAAAACCCTGCTCTGAGTACGGGTCGTTCATGAATGGTGTAGGAGTTTAGTAAACATGTACTAAAAGCTCTGGGAGTGTTTACACGGGTATCATCACACAATAAATTGTCTACAGACGTTCTTCTAAATGTCCTCTTCATTATTCAGTCCAATACCTTGCATGCAAATTTGTAACCCATTTACTGTATTGTGAAGAAAGATACTAACTAGCATATTTATTTTCCATTATTTTACATGAATGGTTGCTCTCCGGGAATACCATTAAGTCTGATTAAAACTAGGTGAAATAAAGATTTAATTAACAATCAACTTTACATTGATTTGTCAGGATTTGTACTAAGCAGGGTCATAATAAACAAATAGCTGATTCACCTTGTCGTCGTTCACAAAAATGTAATTGATATAAATCATTGATTTTGAAATTTTTCATATTTCATGGATTTGTAGGTCTTTCAATAAATCTATCTCACTATTATACGAAGGTAACATCTTTCTCCGAGAAAAGGCACACCAATGTTTAAACTATATGCTATATTTTATTTCAATCAATTTCTACAAAAACATTCCAACGATTAATAGCCATCTTTTTGCAAGCCAAATAAAATAGTATTTGGATTTGTAGATGCATTGATTTTTTTTTAAATCTCTGGTATACTGGTATACAATAGCTATTGAAACATTTTCCCCTTAATCTTTGTTACACATTTTACAAGGAAGAAGATTAGAATATGAAACCAAACTCATAGAACTGAGTCAGGTTGCCATCATACCACTTGTGATGATCTGAATCATCCTGGAAGGATGGGTAATCCATTTACTGATAGTAAATCACTGGTAAATGTAGGATGTGGTTGGAGCGGTTTTCCTACTACAGGAGCCGTTTCCTCACAGCATTGTTTACGATGCCTTGTGATTATTCTTCGAGTTCACTAGGGCAAAGTTAATTATCCTATTAATTATAAAGTATTACAATTAATAGATGATTAGATATTAGCAGTTAAACACATTGGTTGCATAAACTAAATGATTTGTATGAGTATGATAAGGGTAGCAAACATATTTAAGCCCTAAAATACAAGACTTCTTGCTGTGTGGCTACCAGATGGATGAAATTTCTTTGTAATTCATAAGGATCTGGATTTTTATATTACAAGGCATAGATACACCCGGCCTTAATGTTTAAATGTCTCTAGACACAATTGATACATTTGTATATTACTAGAAATTCAGCCGTAGTCAAAATGTACGTCATCTCTGAAGAGTTTTGCATTCGAATCCGAGGTTTTGAAAAGACAGGCCATTACTTTTAATAGTTATTTTAAAATAGATAGAACAGGTATTTTGACACAAACTGTAATTATTATCTTTCAAGATGTTAGGAATCAAGTTGTGTATGGTACGGGTCGATTAAAAACCATGTGCTATTCGGTATAAAAGAAAATTAGCTATTGTTACATTAATTTATTTATGTATTATAAGCGCTGCAAAAAGTAACTGGAAATTGCTCTCATGTTAATTGCGTAGCCCTTTCCAAACACAAAATCGATTGCATCACCTTTGGAGAAATCAAAGTCCTAGAGCGCTCAGCCGACCTTAATGGTTTATGGTATCGCCGAGATATAGCTTTACGAGAGAGTTTTAAAATGTCAAAAATACACACTGCGTTCTCCTTGTAAAATCTACTACATAAAAACAGTAGTAAAATCTTTGCAAATGCCACATTAAATTATTGTATTAACACTGCTTACATGCCTGAGCATTATACATTTATTTTCACTAGTGTCATTACTATTTTTATTGGATTGTCTTTTTAAGTTTTGAATTTGTACGATTAAAATACTAATTTTAACTAAAACCTTACATAACCTCAAAAACCTTGGTCTTTTTTTACACCTTTTAAGGCATCTGTTATAATGGAGGCGGTAAATTTTGAATAGAGACTCCTTCCAACTTGGAAAATAATTACGCCCAAAATTTGTAATATCACGAAACAAAACCTGTTGACGTATAAATAACACTGAATTCTGTCTGAAAGTCCTCTATGATTAGTAAGGTTCAGAACATATGATCACTCTTAATTGTCACTTGGAGACACCCCTGCTCACTACTTGGGTTTAACTACACATCCATTGTGTTCACTTGTTCCTTTGCATTTAAAATGTAAACTCTGGTTAAGACTTTCATTTTGAAGCTCCATAAATTCGTAGAAGAGATGTCCAACGTGTTAATGCCATCCATTAGTGACTAGACACAAGAGTTGTTTGGTTAATAGCTTTAGATGGATAAATACATATAAACATTCAAAGCCAATCATATTCATATGTGTATAAAATTAAGAATAATCTATTTTAGGAAGATGGAAGCAATGGCTAAATTATTTTTAGGTCTCTTTCGGAGGACAATGAACATAATGGTGACCTCGTTATTAAATTAAAACTATAAAGTGTAATGGCTAATACGCATTTCTAAATTTATTTAATGTTTATCATTGTATTAGCAGTCATTTGATTGGTACCTGTTTGGCTGAGCTAAGATCGGAAATAATTTGTTCTAAAATATTAGGCTAAATACTTTCGCTGATTTTCGAAACTAATTTTGCAGAATTAGCTCGTATTATGGTATAAGCTCAGAAAAACGATGGAAGAGGAAACTCGGACTCACAATACCGTTTCATTTATGTGTTGATGAACGGTCGAAGTGGAACTCGTGCTTTAATTGTAGTGTATGTGTTAGAACACGACCAACATGAGTAATATGAAAGAGGAAAAATAACGACCCTAGTTGATGCTAACTCTTCCAATATAACTGGCACCAATCATGACTCAGGTTGTGTTCACTTCCGACACGTAAGCCATGACTCCTAGACACAAGGAACAAATGTGAGTAAGAGGATAAAAGGAATGATAAAAACAAGTCCTTTTTATTGTGGTATCGGACACACAGTTCGACAGGTCAACCGGCGTAAGAATGGCTCGGCGTTATTGTTGTCTCCTTTGATGTTGTTTGGAATGTTTCAAGATACTAAGGCACTAAGGTATGCAGTTTTAACCTACTAGTTTTCATGGTTTTGTGGTGTATGTGCCCTTGCATGCCCACGCACGTGGATTATGTGCAAATTTTATTGTAAATTCAGATATCTAAGACCAAATACGTATAGGACTTTTTGGAATATATATATATATATATATATATATATATATATATATATATATATATATATATATATATTCCAGAAAGTCCTATATGTATTTTAGATTTAGCTTCTTTTGTTAGTTTATTTTATTTTATTCTGTGTATGTTTTACAAGTGTACTTGAGAAAGTTGTAATACAACGAAATATTGTACATTAAACAATTGTAGTTTTCTTTTGAAACTGCTCTAAGAGATTATATATTTTATATATATATATATATATATATATATATATAATATATATATATATATATTCCAAAAATCTCGAAGAAGGATAAAATGTTATGCAAAAAATTATGAATGCATCTCTGCAGTTTGTTCTAACTTATCCGATTGGGTTTTATATAAGTTTGCTAATGTAATGTGGTTTTATGCCAACGTTTGTAGCAGGGACTTAATATGGAAACAGTGTTGATCTAAGTATAGCGCACAATATTTTGTTCTTCATTAGCAATTACTTTTCTGTTAGACTTGACAAATGATTAAATGCCACAGATGACTCTTCTTTCTACTGATTTACGCAGAGCAAAACACATTACAATTAACTAAACGTCTGCAGAGATTCAGGCCTAAAATGTTATAAGGACAGTTTAAAGGATTCTATGGACGCCTAATAGTGTAACGCGTTGTCTCTATGTTACACTCCATAAGGAGTCTCAACACTTTGAGTTCTCATATTAAGAAAAATATCAAAAAAGTGATATCAATCAGAATGACTTTTCCGGTAAAAAATAAATAAAATACAGGGCATTCTATAAAAAGAACAAAGTTGACCATCTACTGAAAACTTATGGCTGTTTTAAAAACTCCTATGTACATATTTTTATATGTTTCAAAAACCAAGGTACTCGTCCAAGATCAAAATGGCCCATTTTAAAAATCCATCCTTTATTAAGAATATTATTCATCATTGCGGTCTTGTTAAACTTTTATATAGAGTAAAGTCATAATAAAAATAATCGATATTTCAAATTTAATTTACAAAAATTAGATCACTATTTGCCACACCGATACCTATGTAGATGCAAGTTATATTCTCTTTTAAAATCAAATATTTACTAATAAGACATGTAAACACGTAATACTGGCCAACATTGGGAGATTTTAGCAATTAAAAGATGAATATGCTTCCATTCTGATATGTCGTGACCGTATACCTCACATAACAATATTTAAAAAGCTGATTATAAAATGACAGCAATATCCATAATTAAATATATTCACCGGTGAATTTTATCTAGTTATTATACTCTAGGAAAAATAAAACCAATTTAATAATTAGTAACACTGTTTAATTTAATTAAAAACCCCTACTGATTTTGAGACGCCAAGTGATTAGAAATTGAGGCAGAGTTTCATTAATTAAGATGTTATTAGAGAAATAACAACTTTTGAATAATCATTAAAATAAAATATGTATAGAAGGTATTTCCAAACCTACACAAAACAATAAATCTAAATATCTAAACATAATAAAGTATAGAAAATACTACAGCTAAAAAATCTATCACAATCTAAAAAACACGGTTGAAGCCCCAAGCAAGGCACAAATTAAATTGCATAATTTTGCATATTATTCTTTAGATTTTTATTTTACCAATAATGTACGTGTAGTAATGCAATATTTTTTTCATAAAACAACTTAAAGTTTTCCGAAAGATTATTTCAAGATTTTAATAATTAACTGTAATAACTGTTTCAGTTAGATTACAGTTATTACGATAGTATGTTATGCAATCAGTTCTAGAGAGAAAACCCAATACTTTTCCAAAAAGTTCAGTAACAGCCTACTCGCTCACGTAGGGCATAAAATTGAAAATTGATGGTTAAGTGGCACGAATTCTTACAAAATATACTGTTATTCTGGTCAGCACAATTTTGATTCATTTGGTATATAAAAATTATTTATTAAAAATCAAAGTATACTCTCTGAAATCCTAAAAGAGCTCTTATGAGCCCATGTAGTATTTAAAAATCCAAAACGTTATGACACATGTAGTACACGACGATACTTTGTTATTATCTACTTCGTCTGTTATTTGTAATAATAGGCTATAGTATTTTTAAGTTCCCGGTAAGAAAATCTTTTCAAAAAATAGTGGCCTCTGAATAATACTAAAGTAGGTATCTACACAAATGTTGGTACTACTACGAAAAAACTGAGCTTTTCCGTTTTTAATTACGAAAAAGTTATGAGCTTGTAGGAGTACTTCCATTCCATTAAGCAGAACCATCGATATAATTTACAACCGCTTACATCAATATTGTTCAGATGAACTTTGGAATATACAAAAATTAGGTACTTTAATATTTAGTGGCACGAAAGGCCAATTTCATTTGACAAAAATACCTAATAATCTGTAAAATTCAAAAACAATTGTAAACGTTTAAATAATCAAATCGGAGGTTTAAGGCGATGCTTCTATTGCGAGCAGTAGTGCAATCTATAACTGTACAGGTATTTTCTGCGCACAATTTACAACTAAATAAATACATTGAACCGGTTCTAAAATTGAAGTGATGAAACCACTTTGTCCATAATTTATGGGCCCTCAATTAATATTTTGGGTGTATTTAAAGTTAAGAAGAATATATGATCATAACATTGATAGAGGCACATACTTCTAGAATAGAAGTTTACCAGTTTTAAGAAACAAAAAGAATTGACGAGTCAAATTTCTCCCTTTTTTCCCACTTGAAGGCCAGCTTTTTTTGTAGTTTTCGGACACTTGATGTCAACACCTAATCATGATATCCCAGCGGTAATGAGGAGTTGCATGAGGAAGGTCAAGATCACTGTTACTATCAATTACAACAGCAGAGGTACCAGGACTCCCCCCCCTCCCACTCCCTACCGAGATCACCAGGTCCAGCCTCCAGTCTGTGAGTCAGTCAGTAGTGCCGCTCGCTGTGTCAGTGTCTGCACCATGGTCAGTGTCCAAGCCTTTGCTCTTCCCGCACTCTTTTTACTCGCCCTGGTTGTCAGATCAGGTAATCTAATTTTCTTTTTCTTCTATTGCTTACTGTGTCTTACACTCAGTATCTCCCCACTTTAGGTATCTACATTGCGGAATATTACTGATTATACCTGAAGAAGACAGATGTCAGATCTCGAAACGTCATGGTTTTGTTTTTTGTTTTTTTTTTTTTTTTTTTGTTACACATACAATATTATTTAATTATTATTATGCATCTAGATAAAATTGAAACTTACTTGTTAAAATGGTTATGCCGTTGAAATAATAAAAATAAAATATATTTAGCCCTCCCTCTTTATTACAGATATTTGAAATTATCTACTTTTCTTTTACTCTTATCAACATTACATATACATTACAATAACGTTGATATGGTAGTAAAACAAAATTATGTAAATGCTTTGCAAAGTTCATTACTGATAAATAGATAATTTTAAATAATAACAGGATTAATGATTATACATGAAGAAAACAGATGTTAAGTCTGTTTCTTTTGTTTTTACTCATCCAATATCCACATACCTCTTCATTACATATATTTAACACATTTATACGAGTAAGTTTCCAGAAATGGGGTAAAGGGTATCACAGTATTGGAGGAGTCCATTACATAGGGCCAAGTGCAGGAATGAATGATCTGTACATATATTCAGTTAGTGGTTTATACAGGCTAACTGGTTCAAGCGGGTTTATTGTGTTCGTGTACAATATGCGACTTTCGGACATATAAATAATTTCATATTTTTAGACGATGGGAATGCCAAAATGGTGTATTCTTTAACATAAATAAATATAAAAGGACTTCTAAGTGTTCAGTCAATTATTAGACTATATTCCGCATAATATATTGGTATAAAACAAAATAACTTGTATATCATGTTTTTACAAACTTAGTGACTATCCTTTAAATTTTTAAACCCGAACCTTAGAACAGAGCATAACCAAACAAAGAAAATATTATTTTAAATTATTTTTGTGTTTGGAATATATTTGTGTCTACTAGAGATAACTCAAATTCAAAACTCAAGCTCCTAATCGTTCACCAGTCTAAAATTTAAAACTAGCTTAAGAACCAAAATTAATGTTTCACGAAGTCTATTTATTCCATGAACACAATCTTCATACAAGCATGAAGATTGTGTTCACACAGAATTATAAATATAGTCTGCCCTTGAAGACCTGTGAAGCGAGACCTCAACAACCGCCGCTGTATCCGGGCACGTGTGTGAATCGGTTGAATGTAATTGTAAGGTTGGCAATCAAAGTTGATGCCAACAAACAAACCGCACAATACAAACACAAAATTCAACACTTTTGCACAACGACAATGCATTTTCTGAATTCCATAACACAGTGTTTGTTTAAAGTTTATTATTCGCGGTGCATAATGTGAGAGGATAACAAGATTTCGATATTTGCCACCGTTATATATTACATAAATATACACTACGTTTCAAGGATTGAAATGTAATCTTTTTCTTCGGGTATAGATAAATCTTAAGACAAACATGTATAAAAAATGAAAAATAAATAATTCTATGGCGATGAACTCGTTAAAATAAGTTGTAGGACCTACGTCAAACACATAACATTGCACGCACAATATTTATGTGTTAAGATTTCTTTGACAATTGAATAAGAGGGTGATATACTCCATTCCAATATTACTATCCCTCCAACACCGGGATTTTTTCAAGGCTGGTGGTGTTGTCCTGTAACACAGCCACTTGGATGTCGCATTTTCAGGATGGTTTCAATAGGGTTTGTTGGATTGGAATTGTTGTTATTGTCACCTGATATTGTACAACTCATTCCAACACATCGAACCTTACAAATGTGTCCATATCACCGTTGGACGTTGGATGAATGAAATCTGACATTGGTAACTGAATTTAAAAACCCGGCTGCAGTAAAATGAGTGTTTCCCCCATAAGAACAATCTTAAACCTCATACACTTTTACGCCACATATTTTTATTGTAGCGTTGTGTCATTTAAAAATAGAATTAGTACGCAGCTTAACGCTTTTTATGATTTTATGAAATGTATATCTGTTGAATATAAAAAATATTAATAATAATTAAACAATGAAACACAACAAATTATGAGATTTTTTCTGAATAACCTATAAAACATTGAAAACTAAAGGACGTTTGGATGCATATTAATTATTTATCTTAAAATGTCTTAAATAATAATCTTCAAATTATATCTATCAAATTTCTTGATAACACTGAAAATATAAAAAAACATCGAAATAATACGCACTAGCCAAAGGAAAGCACAATTAATATTTCTTAAGTACAAACATTATTTGGAAGTAAGCCGACATGGGCAAGCGGCTTGTGCGTTGGCTCGAGTTATTACAAGTATTAATATCGAATTTATTGTGAATGACATTGAACTTTTTAGGAGAAAGAATAATTGATAATTAATTGGTTATTATAAGAATTTATTTTAATATAAACAGAAAAAATATATGCGAATTCTAGATAGTGATATATAATACATAACAATAAAATTGGGCATACTGTAATAATTGTTAGGGTTAGACTAATTGAAACTCACCTGTTGTACATTAATTACATCGTGATTGGAGGGGAGGGGGCACCAACAGGTCCTCCCGTAGCCACAGAGAACAAATCACCGACTTATTTCTAAAACAAAATAATACGCACAGTTACAACCAACAAAATAATAACACGTACGGTGATTTCTCTTCACGAAATGAATATTAACCGTAGAAAAACGGAAGTTGTTTTCCATTCATCGCACACGGTAATGTAGGGAGAAAGCGTTGTCCCGTTTTGTCTAACAATCGACAATTGGAATGCACTCTGGTTAGAGTTTTTGTCTTATTACATTGGAAGGTATGAATGCAATAACTTTTCTATGAAAATTGTAGTTCATTTCGTATCATTTATATCTTTTCTAAAGTACGTTTAGAAAATGCTTCGCTATTAAGACATTATAACTAAATGTTTACATTGGCAGCAACATAAACTGTAAATATATTGGATTAGGATATAAAAGTATTGTGGGAATAACGCTGGTGTCCACAATTCCAACTTCTCATTTTAATTTACCAAATTCTCATATATTAGATGGGTAGGCGAATTACCGACCACTCTTGCTGCAAAAATATAAAAGCCCAGGTCTGTCTCGTAACCAGCAGCATCAGGTATGAGCTTCATACGAATAACACTTCTTTTATTCAAATTTTGACTTGGAATAAAAAGCCAATGATAATATCACTAAAAGACTTTGGTAACACTGAGAGCTCCTTAATGAAATTCTTGAGGTTAATAGTCGATAATAACTTAACATAGTCGTCTCACATTTGCCCAGCTTTGCAACAAACTAAGCCGAATCAGTTTTGCTCTCAGAAAGTTATACGCTCTTTTATATTCGGATGCATTGCCAATGGTTTATTATGGTTACTTTTCCTCCGTTGTGTCTTACGGAATTGAAGTTTGGGTAGGATCACCCCATGCATCCAGTCTTAATTGAACAAAAAAGAGCAATTCGGTTAATTAATGGACCATCTGTAAGTTCTTGTAAAGGAGTCTTACGTTTACGTGGAATTTTAACATTTACTTTCTTGACGTACATAGAACAGTTCTTTTTACTCTGAAAAAATCTCAATATCTTCATACTGTTGGAGAAAATTAGATTCCCTACCAAACATGATGGTAACATCCGCACTCCAGCACACCGCCTTTCACTCTCAGAGAGGGAAGTATCCCGCGCTGGAACCCTTTACTTCAACAAATTTCCATTTTCCAGAATTAAAAGCAATACATTTCAAGGGCATGGTTTTGGCTAAACTCTCAACACAAGAAAATTAATGTAAATGTAGGCTCTAAAACAACAAAATCGTTCTGACAGATGTAAGCAATGAGGTAGATTCAGCACAACATAATGTATGAGCATGTCTCTAAATTCCCAAATTGACTGTGTTCCTGATAAGATAATATAGGGCATTACGAAGTTGTTAAACTGACCCAAACTTATTCTTTGTTAAATGAATGTTTAGGAAAGTGGCACTGAAATAGATGTGAAGAGTTATTTTAGTACTGGTGTGGGAACGATGCGCATAATTTTAGGTGCTGAGTTAATTTTGTCCAGGAGTGTATATATCAGAGCTGTCGTAACAAGTGGATTCGTCATTAACCTAGATTAACTTAAAAATCTATGAAACAATGTAAAATTCCATAACATTATAAGCATTATGACAGTTGAAATGTTGAAGATGGAGCTTATATTGGCTACAGTTAACTTATTACATTTAAACACTAGAAACCAATATTTAATACTCTTATTTTTGTGAGGCCTTTTAAATTATGACAGTTGTACAAGTTGTTATATTTAATTGCCAATCGGACATTTTTCTAGAGTATAAAAAACAACAACAAATGCATTGTCTCAAGTAAAATACATTGTTATATAATATTTACAATTATTGTAAAACAGGTCTGTAAACAGGTCTTGTTGCCAAAAAAATAATTAAAATACCAATGTTTTAAAAACTTTAAAATCAAACAATTAATAAACATCATTTCCTTCTTTTTCTGTATACAAATACAAACAGTGACATATAATTTAACAAATTATTATAAATAAAGACACAATAAGAAAAATATTGAATAATTAACAACAATAATAAGGGGGGCAGACAAAACAAATACCTTTGTGTAATAGAAGAATATTGTAGGTTGAATATAGTAATTTGTAGGATGATCTATTATAAACATTTGCAATGGTAATTATAATCCTTTTGTGCATTTTAAAAACTATGAGACTGTGATGTGAAGAACCGCAGAAAATGACCATGATAACTACGTCTAAATCTAAAACTTTTAACAATGTAAGAATAAAATTTCAAAGTAGGCTGTTTTAAGGTATTTTAAGGTGTTTGAAAGGCTGATCTGGTGAGCTCCCCACGTTGTTTTCTATGTGGATGCTAAGGATCTTTCCTTTTGAAGCGGTGGTTGAAGATAGGAATCGTCAACTCTTACTCTTATCTGATAATTAGAGTGAAAGTTTTTAGCAAATATCTTATTTTTACTAAGAAGCAGACCATTATCAGAAAACATTCTTTTTAAAGATGAAATGTCTGTTTCAAGATTCAGTAGCAGTTGAAGACTAATTGAATTCTTAATGAAATTGGTGGTATCATCTGCGTACTAAAAGATAGCACTATTTGAAAAACATTTAGGGAGTTCATTAATGTAGATGAAAAATAAAAGTGGTCCAAAAATATATCCCTACTTCATTTTGACCGTACAGATATTTATAGAGTGACTTAAAATCCAATGATGACGTTTTAAAGATAAGAACAGCGCCATTTATATACTTTTCCGTGTTCACCATAAAATGATGGATGATATGTTTAGATAAAAGAGAGAGTGGTTTACACAATCAAAAGCCTTGTTGGATAAGTCAAAGAATCACTAACAGCACTCTTATGACTGTACAAAGCAGAAGTGACCTTATTAAGAAAGAGTGTACAAGACAAATTGTATGTTTTTATTTCTACGAAATCCGAACTGAAAACATGAAACAGAGAATTGCTTTTAAAAATATATGATAAGCCATTTATGTTAGGCAGCTTTTTCAAATGCTTTAAAATCGTCAAAAATAACCTTCAAACAAAGGCTTTAAAAAGCGTAGGGGAAATAGCTGTGTCGATAGTTTTGAACGGTTTGAGGATCACCTTTTTTGAATACTGGAATAATAGAAGAAAGTTTCAGCTTGTCAGCAAAAACTCCAGTTTGAAGAAACTTATTTACTGAGTGGGTAAGAGCTGGATGAATAATTGGGGCGCATTCTTTTATTATGAATAGATTAATGCTGTCTCAAACAACTGCTCGAGAATGTTAAATTTCTTAAATAAACTCCAACACATTATTAAAATAAACGGTTCAAAATTACAACATTGTACTATCGAACTGTATAAGACTACAAGACTATGTGATTCCTTTTGCTCCCTTCGTTGGCCCTCAATTTGTGCTCATGCACGATAACGTCCGTCCGCACAGTGCGGCAGCAGTATGCGGTTACTGAAGGGAGGTTGGTATTAGACTTTTGGAGTGGCCTCTAAGACGTCTGGACCTTAACCCAATAGAACATGTGTGGGACACTTTAAAGAGTCATGCCAGACAGAAATCCACCTCCAAATAACCTTGTGGAGCTGGAACGAGCTGTGAAAGAGGAGTGGGAGAGGATGTCTATTGAAGTCATCCAACACCTCATAGAAGGAATTCCTAGGAGAGCCCAGGTAGTCATCCAGGCAAGGGGGGAAACACCCGTCACTAACCAGAAACCTAAGTTATATTTGTGCTAATGGAATGTTGCTTGGATCAAATGTTTCAGTCAATATTACAGCCTGTTCTTTCTCCGTTTCATGTTTAACTAATAAAGCAGTGAGTGATAAAATGTATAAAAAGACTACTTTTGAGTTTTCTTTTTACCTTATATATTTGTTATTCTGTTGGATAAAAATGAATAACACATCATACAAAATTATTTTATTGGAAATAGTAGCTACTGTGTTTTGTCCAGGAGTGTATAATGTAACGTATGTGGAAATAAAACAATTTCTATATAGCATTAAAGCAACATAAAAGTTGAACCAGCAAAGTGTGCGTCAAGCGTTGCATGTTTTTGACTAGCCCCTTATCAAAGATAACTCATTTTTATTGCTCGTAAATAATTTTCTTAATATATCTAAATACATAAATCAACATAATAAATTTTAATGTAGTTTCCCGCTAGTAAACTTGTAATGTAGTGTACCAAATTAAAACAAAATTAATATTAATTTAAAAACTTACCAAGTGTTTAAAACCATTATTGCATAACTATAAATTAAATAAAATTCTAAGGATGGTCTAATACACAAGGAGTTAATCCACTAGCTGATCCTAAAGTAAAGTAAAGTAAAGATCTTATTTTACCAGGCGGTTAGGGCTAAGAAGCCCTATCTAAAACTTAACCAGGGGACCAACGGCTTAAAGGTGACTTCCGAACCACCACCAATGGCCGGGCAGGCGGGCTGCTTGCAAGGGCAGGATCGCTCAGCGATCATCCATCCAAGCAACAGCCACGCTCGACGTTGCTTTTCCGGTTATCTTGCGATACTCGCTGTACCCGCTACACTAAGCCATTTATAATACCAACGCCACTCAAACTTATAGATTTAATATTTCTTAACATTTGGTGAGCCTCATGGTAACTAAACGCTTTGAAAGAAGGTCTAGTGCTTCCATAAACATAAGTGGGCTTCCTACACACCTGACTTCGTCTCCCTGAAGAACTGTTACACTGTAATTGTTTGACACAATAGTTGACGCAATTCTCACACCGAACTGTACGCCACTGTTTAGCCACCCTCTAGCAGTAAGTCGTCACAGGTTGTACACGGGTCGTCGACAATCTAGTGCCACGAGAAAGTGTGACCAAGAGTCGAGGCCGATGCCCCGACTTCGTCACCGGCTTATCCGTTGTTTCCTCACCGTCCAAGATCGATTTTATCCCTGTCCCGTCCTCTCGTCTCGGTTATCCTGTGGGAGTTTGACGCAACACTCTTGTTTAGTGTTGTAAACTCTTTCCCGCCATTTTCCGTCCGAGTAAAAACCGAGTCTAACACATACTTTACGTGCAAATAAGAATGATTGCCTTTTATTTAGACCGTTGTGTTCCACTAAATAACCTTGCGATTGAAATGCTCCTGCATTAGGGCCGGAAAGGTCGTCGTCTTTTTATAATTACTAATTTATTGGTGTCACGTCTACACGATAGATCGAGTTATAAGTAATTTTGAAAAACGTGTCTTCTCAAAAGGGGACAACAACATTGATTTTGGTAGCTGTAATTTGAAGAAAAGAACACTTTTAGATATTTCGTTGTGCCTTCATAATTTAATAAAAATTATTAAAATGCAAAAAAATTTATACCCCGTTATTAGTACTTTCAGCGTTTAAAGTAATGAAACTACTTATTCCCAACTACTCCTTAGTAAGTTAACGTTGTAATCAAAAGCAGTAAAAATAGCAATACTAAAGTTTTAACAAAATAACGTATGAAAAAATATTAAATCTATAAGTTTGAGTGGCAATGTACTACTACAAATAAGAAACAAGCACTGATGGTCTGTTACTGCTGTACTTAGAATTCTTCTAACACGGTAATTTAAGATTCCTCCAAGTACAAATTGCAGGTAAATTGTACAGGTACATTCATGGCTGAAATCAACTTGTTGGGGATATACTATTTTTTCACTTTCTAAAAGTCTCCATAAACTTTTAACAGATGTGCAGAATAGTACAAATAGTTTGTTATTGCTTATGAAATGGAAACAAATAATACATAATGGTTGCGGTAGAAGAGTAATCAATTATTAGAGGGATGTTTGTAACCACAGTGCTCACCCATTTTAACTCACCCAACACCCTTCTATGTAATTACCTGAAGGGGAGTCTAAATTCCATTTAACGATAATGTTAACTTTATGTTACATATCTCTGGAAGTAAGTAACCTAGAAACCTACATTTTTGTTTGTTTGAACGAAGAGCTCTTTAGTTAGTTCCGCGTAAATTATTGTTATTATTGGTAAAAAATAAAAAAATTGGTAATTTTTTTTTAAAAATATGATTTTTGTAAATTATATTTTATATTTTTCCATTTGCTAAATTTTTATTTATAATTGGAATATTTTGAAACTTTAGGAGGAACTAGTGTTTATAGTAATGCAGCTACAGTAAACATTTGGCTATCCTACCTATAACCGTTCTTGAGATATATCACATCAAATGTACAAAAATGCTATTTTGCGGAAAACTGCAAAAATATAAAAATTAACACCAAAATATAAGTTATATTACCTTTAGTGTAATCCTACACCATAAGATGGGTTCTCTGAGTCTTCTGACTCCTGGTAAATGTCTTCCAGTCTTCTTTTCCCTTATGTCCTGCTTTGTCGGATTTTTTTCAAGGTCAGTCATGGCCTTTTCTGCTATTCGGAGTCGGTCCAAGTCCATCTTCTTCATAACGGCAAGCATGTTAGATCCTACTTCCAACCCTAACCCCTCTAATATTTTACACTTGCTGGAAAACCCTTGATTAAATGATAGCACAGCATCATGTGCGCCAAATGTCAAGGTTTGCAATCGTACAAAAGTCCTTTTAGAAATACGAGACCATATGAGGTTGTTTAGTGACTTATTTGGGTTCTGGGACTTCCCTTTGAGGCACTTTGCTAATAACTCTGGATCAGACAGGCTCTTGAAAATTGGTTTTAATTTCAACATAATGGCTTCAGGGAGATAGAAATGTTTGCCATGGTCATAGGATTTATTTTCGAGTTCTGCTTTTTTATATTTACGTCACTTCATCATTCGGATACAATTGCTGTGTTGGCGTTTCATTTGTAGATTGGACATGAAAATATGTTGCCCAAACAGCTTTCTTCATCTCAACTACACTATGGGTGTTCCTCCTAATTGATAATCCATAAAACGTCTGAAGCTTTTGAACCGCAGCAGTCGTTAGTCGGGTTTTCCCAGACAAAGGTTTCCCATCTGACAATTTTTCTTTTTTACATTTATCTTTTAGAGTGCGTAGGCGAGTCCCCATACGCTTCTGTACATGACCTACGCATTCTAGTTTTCTAATTACTACATCAGGTCCATAAGGTAGGGATTCAGATTGATACAGTTGCACGACCAAGGAGCTTTTTTACTAAAACTGAGTTGCAGGCCTTATTTTATTGATTTTTTTTCATGGCTTTATGATTTATGTATTACAAAGTGTTATATATCATTGGAAAGAGGAAATTTCAAACTGTAATATTCAATAAAAAAACCCAAAATTGAAAAAAAAATAATTTATTTCAATTTAGACTCCCCTGAAATTAAAACGAATAATGTGATAAGCACAGTCACAGAGTTATAACATACTATACAACAATACACTTAGCACTTAGTGGTTTTAGAAAATATTGGGTTATTTTACATGGTATTTGTAATAACACAACGGAACGTTTTATTGTTTTATTCAACCTCCTCTTCGAAGTAAGTCATTTGTAAGGTTTTTACAAAATTAGTGACATATAAAACGTAGTTTTTAAATGTTAATTTAAAGAAAATACTCAAAGCATTGTTAAGTTCTTAAATCGTGATAAATTTCGATGAGAATAAACTATTTCGTAACTATTTACCTTTTATTGTGGTTTAGACTAACTAAAGTATTGTAAACATTTTGTAAGTTATACAAATTAACTTCTGACTTTTAAAAAATTGTTCATCATTCAAAACATGTGTGAAACGTGGGTGGCAAGCAACTTTAAAAACTTTCTCAACAAACGATATTTTAATTGGAATACTGGACTTAAGGAACGTACTTCGTTGATCGTAATTTCGTATAAGTAACTGAAAGCTCAGGTTTCAAAAAATCTAGTAGAATTTTAAGATTTTAGAATTTATTACTTTTATTTACAGCAATATTTGTAATTACTAACAATATAATTTAGCCTATATATTTATATAACTCTAGGAACTCGTGTCATGATTCCTATAGGCAGCCGAAATACGAGTTCTAAATGTTCAAGAACTCTGCGTTTGCAGATGATGAAATTCCTCGCCATGTGATCGTTCACTACAACAAGACCTGATTTGAAATATAAGATTAAGGTACAAATGTTTGAAGAGGACGCGGGAATGACAACCACTATGACACGAACCAGACAGACAACATTGCAACGTACCCAGTTGTGTACCCTATAATCGGTTGGCATGATGAGTACACGCAAGGTCACAGCCTGGCATGTCCGCACAGCACGTCAGACCAGAGGCTTGCCTAGGTAGTCATGTCACCTTGAACGTTTTCTGCATGCTCGCTGGCGTGACGGAGAGTCTCAATATAACCATTACATCAATCTATTCCAGAAACGATAGTTTATTCCATGACCATAATGTAAATACGGCAGTGGAAAATTTTACGTGTCGTTAGTTCTTCATCGATATGTCCACTCTAGCGTTGAGAGCTCATTGGTGTGTCGTTTATCGTTCTTCTCTGATGTTACATCACTTCCTTTCCCTCTGTTTGTCTGTCATCTCCGCCTTGGGCGCTTGTTTCGCCAACGTGACCTTCACTCCCGCTGTGGAAAAGATTAGGTGTCAAGATGAAATCAATGAGTTGTTGAAGGATCCGTCTGGTTGTACTTAACTAGAAAATTGCTACTATACGTTCATAAAAATACATAAATATTTATAACAAAATAATGATAATTGTTTAATTGTAAGCGCATTTTACAAAAAGATTAAAATAATTTTTCTTATATTCAAAAACACATTCATAACCCCATTTTTTATACTAAAAATTATGTAATAGTGGTTTTAATATATGAACTATGAAGTATTTATAAATCAAAACAAAAGACTTGGGGCATAATAAATGGGCCAGTGATGCATGACTAATCACCAACCATGCTCCCCACGTTTTTGTTGGCCAAATTGTGGTCACTCAAACGTTTACATAACGGAATAAGGAGACGAGAATCTAAAGGATTTGTCAATCCTCATGCTACCAATCCTAATCCTAATCCTAATATTATTATAAATGTGAAAGTAAGTTTGTTTCTTTTACTTTCATGCATAAACTATTCAAAGAATTGCGCTGAAATTTTACATGGACATTCCCAGGGTCCCTGGGATGAATATAGGCCTATTCTTATTTTGATAATCCCTCCGGGCTACGATCCACTGGTCTTTAAAGTTGTGAAATATTAATTAACAGGGTATTTCGAATGTAATCGCATGTTCTGTGTAAACATTTTCTATTACTTACAATTTGTTTAAATTTATAGTGAGTACAAATATTTTAACGCTTTTATAGATTTCAGCGATTAGGTAAGTACTCATCTATCTTAGACAATTCCACAAAACATAAGATCGTCAGAATTTGACACCGAAGGCTCACTTTGGAGCAGACAACTGTATCGATACGAAACGCCAACGCCTATCGCTTTGCTACTTGGATGGTGAGAAGCTAGGGGAAGAGATCACGGAGTTATCAAGTGATTAGTTTGTAACAATGTAACTGCTGTAGATGACCCAAGTGATGTCTTGTAATCCCATACATCATCTCACCGCCCACAGCCAATCCCTCATCATTGACCTAGATAACATCTCCTTGACATGACTAGCACTTAAGTGTGAGAAATGTTACATAGTTCTAGGTCATGTGAAAAACTAAAAAGAGTGTCTGGATGTGTTGGGTGGTCAGTAACCCTTTCACTGTCACGTTCGTTAGGTTCATTGGCAAGATCATTATATCGGCAAGCTATTATATTCCACAAGCAAAACTTCTTGTTATATTGGTTAAACCGTTGGAATAGTAATAAATAAATAAGATCATTGTTTTTCATATGCACAACAATAACCCTTTCATTATTATGTCCGGTTCGTTTATCGTAAGAGTCTCGCGGATCTTGGCTCCCATTCCAGAATGTAGGATTGTTGACATAACAATACTTCACTATCTATACTGCACAACATAAACCCTTTCATTATTATGTTCGGTTCGTTTATCGTAAGAGTCTCGCGGATCTTGCTCCCATTCCAGAATGTAGTATTGTTGACACAACAATACTTCACTATCTATACTGCACAACATAAACCCTTTCATTATTATGTTCGGTTCGTTTATCGTAAGAGTCTCGCGGATCTTGGCTCCCATTCCAGAATGTAGGATTGTTGACATAACAATACTTCACTATCTATACTGCACAACATAAACCCTTTCATTATTATGTTCGGTTCGTTTATCGTAAGAGTCTCGCGGATCTTGGCTCCCATTCCAGAATGTAGGATTGTTGACATAACAATACTTCACTATCTATACTGCACAACATAAACCCTTTCATTATTATGTTCGGTTCGTTTATCGTAAGAGTCTCGCGGATCTTGCTCCCATTCCAGAATGTAGTATTGTTGACACAACAATACTTCACTATCCATACTGCACGACATTAAACCTTTCATTATTACGTCCGGTACGTTTATCGTAAGAGTCTCACAGTACCTTGGCTCCCATTCCAGAATGTGGGATTGTAGACATAACAATACCTCACTATCGATACTGCACAAACTTAGATGATAAAAAAATAACTGAAGTCACGTTAAAGGTGAGATGTACGTCTCACCTGGTAGCATGTTATGCTAAGCACCAGTTTATTTCAGTTAGTTTTAATGCTATAAAATGGTGTAATGACACTCATATTTCATTAATTTTCGTTTTGAAATATACACTTTTTATTTATAGTGTCTCAGTTAAATGGTGGGTAAATATTAATTCTTCTGGGTAAATATCCACAGCTAATTGAAGTACATTAACTAATTGTAACACGTTTTGTGGATTGCAGGACAAGGGATCAAATGCTGGGTGTGCTCTTCTGATGTGGACCGTCGATGCGGTGACCCTTTCAACATGACACACATGGCATTGTGGGACTGTGACAAGGACAAGACACTGTCTCCTATGTTGCAGTCCATCGCTGTCTGCCAGAAGACCAGGAGAAGAGGTGAGATTTTCCACAAAATGCAGGAGTAGAATTTGTAACAATGAATTGTAGATGATTAGGACACTTAGAATAACCTAATAAATACATGGCAAAAATATTGTTATTGCATCCTACACATAGGGAATGCAATCCTAAGCAGCTAACTCAATGGGTGCAGTCGACATCTGAGACAGTAGGAACAAAAATAGTATATCGCAGAATGTCTCATTTTTGAGATAAAACCCAAATAGAATCCCGCAGATGAAAACTCAGTTTTAAAAGTTTAGCTAATTGTGGTGTCTTTCTGGAAATACCTAGATATTACTAAAGCAGTTGAGTTTTTTTTTTATTAAAACTAAAAATATATATGAACTGAAATGTTTTACTTAAAAGTAGACAACTATTTGTACAATTTGATTTGTCTAGTTTGTAATATAAAATGTATAAGCTATTGTGTACCAATCAGATTAAATAATCATGGCACATATATTGTCACCAAGAGCGAGTGAATGGCTTGCCACAGTGAGGTCAGTCAATGTTAATGCCTCCAGCTAAAGGTCAAGTCTGTGTGGGTGTTCTATACATTGGCTCATTCAACACCACTGATTCATCGCTGTCTTTGCATCTCGGACTTGAATGATTCAAACTCGCATAACAGCTAATTCACTATTTCCAATTAAATGTGCACTTTCTACTACTAATCCTATGACTAAGATTAAATTCTTTTAATGTTTCGTAAATTGCAATGATTATTTGTGTAAGAATCTTTCATTACAATGATAAACTTACGCGTTATGTCATTCATAAATTAATTGGTTCTATAGATGGTTTGTACAGTAAATTAATTTAATTGTGTTGAGTACATGTTCGCTTCTCTTAGCTTTAATATTTTGCATAGAGAACAACTTATAATGCCAAATAAATTGTTATACTAAGTATAGCCACAATTGTTTTGCCAAGATTGCCAACTATCTAAGATTATAAGTATGTAATACATCTTAAAAATTAATATGCTGAATAATTGTATGAATAAATGCAGATATAAGATTTTTATTACATCAACTACTACAGTAAACTGTGATTGGTGGATCATGAAGTTTAATTTGTGCTCCTAATACAAGAGACAATACATAGTAATGCGAATTTAACACATTTAAAAAGTAACGACATTTTCTTGCAGCTGTAAATTATAAAATACCAAACACGAAATCACAAGGGTCATGGAATGTATTTCTAAGGAAATTAAGGTATTTGGAAGCGAATAAGAAACTCAGCATAGATAGCTAATCACTATTCATGGCAGGATTTCGCACAGACATTGGAGGGTAAAGAATAGGTATTAGTCTCTGCCCTCTGTAGTTACGACTACTGCAGCTGAAAGATGAAATTGTTTGCTCAACAAGATAGTGACAGTATTAATAACCAACAAGGAATGAGGGTAATAGGTCTTTCAAAGGAATTTTGATCAGTAAGAAAAATATCCTTACAATTTTGTAACTAAATATAAATTTAAAATAGAAAAATTTTATCAAAAATCTGAATTCTGAGAAACAATATTTTTGGAACATCCAAACAAAATAAATTGGTGGGTAATAGGATTTCTAAAATCCCTAACCGATTGTTATCTTGAAATTTATCCTTAGTGCTTCTTAAATCACTTATGTTTCACGGTGTTGTTCTCGAGTACCAGTGAATTTACTTCCACACTCTCTAATACTATTTTATTATATATCAACATGACTGTACAGGACACTTACATACTTTCTACATATCTATACCCCTATGAAAAATTTTATACTGCTCCCTAAAAGTTTATTTATAATGATAAAACACCTTTATTGATCAAACCTGTTTACACTTGTGGACAAGCCTATGAATAGCCAAATGATTCCACTGACATTTGCCATTTCATCCCGTATAAGGGAGCAATAATTTACATTTGTCTTAGACTAGTACGGTAATGAGAACAAATGTCCTTACTGAAGCATTAGTGGAATTGTTTGAACTTTTCAGTCATTCCAATGGTGTTACTGTATAAAGTATTTAAAGAGGTAGTATCTAGTAAAAATAAGGTGGTCCAATCCGTTTTGTATTCTATGTGGTTATAAATTTTGGTAAGATGTTTCTTTCTAGGTTAATGATATTTTTGAAGTAAATTCTCAACTAATTTTTGATTTTAATTTTGTTATTAATTGGGTTGATTTTAAGATCTGATGTTAAACATAGGTCTCAAATATTGTTTATGCCAATATCTATTTTATTGTTTTCACCAATTCACAAATATTTGGATTTTGAATAGTTGTTATTGAGATTAACTATGTAACATTTATTGTTTGTATACTAAAAATGTTAAATTTAGAATTATTTGTAAAGTTGCTGATATTTATTGAAAATCTATAGCACTTTTAAGGATACCTTTTAATTAGAGCCTAAAAAGTCCTTCCAGACAATCATGTAAGAAAAGTTCTATAAAACGTTGATCCAGAAATACAAAATTAAACAATCTTAACATGCATAAAGTTTTTGTACATGAGCACACACATTAGAGTTGTTATTTCTCAACTAAAAAAGTTATGTGTCAGAACTCTACATCAAAAAATATATTTTCTTTATGGAAAGATCAACATTTTTCTCTTAGCAATCTCTAAAATTAAACATGTTTCAACCGATTCAAATGTTATTTTAACACAATAAGATATAATATCAAACTTTAGAGGTTTTAATCAAAATAACTGTCCTTTACAATTATAATTAGTAGACGCCTCAGCTTAAAAAATGTTGCATTAAAAACTGTAAATAAAGGGATCTATTTTCTAATTGGATGAATTTACCTTTTATTTTAATAAACATCAAAATAATGTATTCCAATACGCTCTCCCATACAAAATATAAATTAATAGTAAAACAGAGCAAGCTGACAAATTTTTAATCTTAAGTCTTGTAAAGAAATTGGGGTGTAGGGACAAAGCTCTCACTGAGTAAAGTGAATTTCAACATTACAAAGCACATGTGTAACTTCCTGACTGACACCACTATTTAACCACTACATTTTTTATATAAGAAAGTTATTTTTTTACTTCTAAATGGGCATTTGGGGTCAAATTACCAGGGACAATTCTAATGTAAGTTCTATTTTAGAGCTTAAAGTGTGTATTTTTCTCATCTACTTTTTGGGAAAAATAAATTTAAAAAACAATCTGGTTCATTTTGGACGTACAGAACCAAATGTTAATATTAGGTGCGAATGTTGAGTTTAGCTCCAGTTCACCTTCCTCTTACGTGCAGCATCTGAAATCTGATGCTATTGCAGACGTAAGAGAAAGGTGAACTGGAGCTAAATTCAACATTCACATTTAATCAACCCTTCCCACCATAACTGCGTTGTGTACAATAGCATTAGGGTTGATATTAAGTTCTGTTCTGTCACAGTGAACAATGAGCTGATCACAGTTCGCGGCTGTAATTGGGATAGTGATGATTTCGGCGTAGGACCATGCTCTGAGAACACCTTCCGCTCTCCTGCATACGCCCCGGTGGAGTACTGCAGCACGTGTTCCCATGAAGCCTGCAACGCTGCGGACTCTCTCTCCGCTACCCTGCTGGGTCTCATACCTCTCTTGTCCGCTCTTCTCGTCAGTAGACACTTTGCTGCTGTCTGATCTGCCGAGTGCCGTAACTAGAAATACGGAAGGCTAGAACACTAGATACGGCTATGAGTGCTGAGAACACCACATTCTGAAACCAAAGGTTGTACTGTAACTATCAATAAGTTTTCTTGTCTTTGTAATGTGTTTGTACAGAAACATGTAAACCCTCATTTTTTTATTTTTAAGGTATTATTTCTTCACAAAATTGCAGCTATATTAGGGTAAGTATTATTTAGTAGCAGCTACACAATATTGTTAAATGAACATAATATATTACATGATGAATTCAAATATCTTTATTCATTTTTCTCTAGGTATACCAAAGATTGGAAACATTCAATATCAACTACAATACAGTTAATATACTCTTCTCTTAAACATTTAAATTTCAGTATATTTTATTTATTTTAACAACGGCAGCTATAATTATGGTAAAATATCTTGTAAAAATATATAATAATGTTTGAGAACTTAGTGCTCCATCTTAATTTTTTTTTCAATTTAATGAATTATGGCAGCTAGTGCAGTAAGTAATACTCATTATCAATTACTATATTGTAGATGATTTCTTTAATTCTGTAGCAGTATATTTTTTATTACTATTTATCAGTAGCAGTTACCTAAACCAAAAATGCTGAATATGAACAATAATATGAATGCTACATTACATTTTGCATACCTTCTGTCATCATAATTTTATTCAAAACGTTTTGTATTGACATCTAAGTATAGTATTATTTTTTATTGTAGAAATTTGTAAATATAATTATTATTGTGATGGTAAATGGTACTTTTATTTTTTTATTTGTATTATATTTTAGTATATCAAGGCTCTATATATAAGTTATATATATATATATATATTTGTATGTTTGTGTTTACTTCCAAATGTTTTATGTTATCCAGCACATGACCCTTGCAGGATCGTCTGAACTGTTTCAAGAGACAATATTGTTATATATTACATCTGAACATACATAAACAATAATTGTTGCAATCCAGGGATATTGTTACTATGTGAAAAACTAGTCAAAAAATCTAGTATAAAAGTATACTTCAGGAAAATCCTTACAGAACAGTTATGAATGTTTTTTCAAACTTACTTTCATTAAACATACAATAGTCAGTTGGAAAAATATATTAAACAGTGAAACGTGTCGGACATTACTGAATTTTATAGTTACAAAATACTGTAATGTGTAATTAAATTAAGTGTTGAACAAAATTGTAAATATATATAAATGAAATGTTTTCTTTTGCTTTTTTACGTTAACCAATGCTATTATTTTCAGTAAACCTTTTCAGAACTCCGTCCCATGTAAATAGTTACTTTATTCTTGTTTATATAGTTTTAAATGTATTTTGAAATGTTATTTAAAAATTATTAAAAGTAGTAATTGTTGTATTTGTGATATTTTTTTGAAATGTATTTTTGTTTCACAGTTAATATTAAGAACATAAGTATAAGAATATTGTGTTTAGATGTAGGTACTTTTTTTGCAATTCATTTTTATTAGCAATCATATCATTGTTTAGGATTGCTATATGAAATGTAAAAGAATATTTACGATATTAGCAACTTATAATTTTTTAAAGTACATGGGAGCAAAGCATTAGTATTTTCTCAAAGGAAAACCTCGCTAATGAGGTACTGCCCTACGAGTGTTCATTACGGATTTAATTGATCAATCAATGATTCAATATTTACATGTTATTAGGGTTAAAACAACACCTACACAGATTATTATACTTAAACGTACATCATATGAAAACAGAAAATTATGTGTTTGTTATAATATATTAATAAGATAGGTACATGCTTAAATGTATGCATTAAATTTGTAATTTGTATTAATGAGTGTACCTAAATGTTATGTATGTACATATAAATATATATTAAAGTGTTTCCAAAGTCAGTAAACGATGTCTGTTTTTCATTTCATTTCAATTCCTGATTACAAAAATGTGAGCCACAAACTAAAAATATATGAATTTAACTCAACAAATTATTTGTCCAATAAAGTGAAATATATTCTAGTAAATTATATTGCAGAGAGAGTAAAAAATTTACTGACTTAAAAACTGAATGAAGACTGAATTCATTATTACAGAGAAATAAATGTATTATCGGATGACGAAGATGTGGAACGGAATTTTTAGTAATGTGAAAAACTGGCTATTATTAAACAAAAGTGTACATTATTAATAACATATAATTTGTAATATGTAACACATTAATTCAGTAAATATGCAAAGTCTGTCAAATATTTAAATATATTGTTAAATTTGAAACAAGTATGTGAAATTTATTCATAACATTAATTTAAAATTGTATAAATAAAAAAATTATAATTTGTTATGATTCATTTGTCACTTAATTACGAACAATTTTTTATAAGAAATTGTTCTTATAGACAAAATGAGTTCTACAGCTATTATTTAATTTACATTCTAGACCTTTCCAAGACATAGTAAATACAATTTATACCACTTTGTGCTATTAAAACACAAACACTGGAAGAACTCAATAAAGATTAATGAAAGGGTGACTGGACTGTTTATTTAATCTAGCCAAACCCTAGTAAATTTCAGTTCTACAGATCAAAAACGTTGGCATCCTACATCAGATGGAAGTAGCCATTCTCATTCTTATCACTATGAGTGATTTAGCACAATGGAACTCATGGTCATGAGTAAATATCCCATAGTAACCTACAGTTTGTATAAGAAAAAGTCGTCAGACAATGCCATTAATTGATGAAGTTTATTTGACTTATAAAAAAAATTGAGGTCATTTTTCGCAATTAAGAAATTATAACAATTACCAAACAGTTGCGAATAAAATAATTAATTAACATGTTGGTATTTTAGTTTTATAACTCTGAACATGAGCCCTCTCCTACCATTGTAGTCCTGCAACAGTGAACCATCTCCAAGGCTGATGGCAACTATTTCGTCACCCCATGCAAGTGAATTTTGAGACTACAAAACTTTTATTAGATGAATAATTAAGTATAGAATTCTAAAGTTTCACAAGCGAGGACAAAAAGAGTAATCAATCTGCTAACATCAGACTAGATCCCTGTAACTTATAGACTCTTGAGTCAGCATTCAAAAATGTGGCCAAAAGATATGACTTTTTGCTTAGTTTGTTTAGTTGTTAGGCTAAATGAGAATGACAATCCTGCTCAAACAAAAACCTTTCTGTCCCACAAGATGGACAATTAGATTTAAAATCCTTAAAGGCAGTCGATTTACAATATGAAACTATCTTAAGGGCTCTTGAAGATCTCAGAACTAAAGATCCTAAGCGAGTGGCTTTCTATCATATTTTTGATAAATCTAGCACACTGTTTCACTTGGAACTTACAGTCTTGATTTTTTAAATAACTAACAAGCTTGCTAAGAAACTGCAGATAAGAGATATCAGCATATCCTATGCCTTAGCCCACAGTTATTTTGGATTTACTTCCTCTAACCATTACCCATGTATGTACCTCCTAAGCAGTTAGAACAAAAAGCGTTTCCATCCTCAACTGTAACATTCTCAGGGCCAGAACCATACCTGAGAAAACTGTGCTTTGATGTTATCAATAGCTAGATTTAAGATATTAACGATTTCAACATCCTGATGTTGAAGTACACCAGAACATTGACATGTTCTAATGCAATCAGTGAAAGGAAAAACGAAGAAATAAGATGTGAAGTGAATTATATCTGTAGCCGACCAGATTGAATCTGACCTGGACAAGACAAAGCTCTTAAGCCAACTTTCTATATTATAAGAGCTAACAGAAGATAAGAATCTTAGAAGTTTCCTTGATTTAACTACAGTCATGAAAATTGAACTTCAGGAAAATTTCTATCTGAACTCACATAAAAGTACTCAGGTTACTGTAGGTCTTACCAGCACCGTCAGCAACAGCTGAAAGAACTTTTTCTCACCTTCATCACTTAAAGACATAGTTCTGGTTAAGAATGATTCAAAGGAGATTAAATCATTTTGTCTTCTTGTCCATACATAAAGACATTACCAGAAGTATAAATGATCAGTTAATCACAAAAGAGTTTATCAGTAGAGTTGAAACTTTTAGATTTATTTTTTACAACTACCACTCAATAGTGTTGTGTGTCCTTTATTTCTTACATTAACCATGCTTTTGCTAGTTATAGCAGTTTTTTTTTAACAAGCTGTTCTTTATGTTTCTTATAATTTTGTAGCATCTACTATGATCTTCATGAAATTCAGCATCGAAATTTTTAAACAGCCACTATTTCAAAACTAAAAAAAGATATTTAATTCATCTTTTGCAGTGTTACGGCTGAAATAAATAAATAGTCATGCACAATTACAACCCTGTAGCTTAAGGAACTTTTGAGTTGATACTCAATGATACTCATTTATTATCGGTAAAGATTACATACATTGTCACATTGAAAAACACAATATTGTACATTTCAATTTTAAAAGCAATGCAATCCTCCAGTTCGTCCAGATCTTTAAAAGAAGTGATATATTAAATAAATAAATCAATTAAAACAAATCAATTAATTAATTAAAAACTAATTACAACACAGATAAAAGAATTTCCCAAGATCAACAACAATTATCTAATTTATGACTAATACAAAAAAAACTCATCCACTTCATAAAGTGGGTGTTCCAAAAGGAAAAATCCAATTTGTCTTTTGAAAATACCAAATGGCAGTGATCTTAACCCATTTGGCAGTGTGTTCCATAATTTTGGTCCAAGAGATAATGTTGCTAATGAATATTGTTTGGAATCAGTTTTTTTGTTACAATATTATTTGCGCCCCTTGTGTTATATTGGTGGATGTTTTTATATGTTATGAGTTGTTATTTAAAAAGTATCAGACTGGCATATGACAGGAGCATTTACATACAACATGAAACCAATTTAGACAATATTTTACAAAATATGTTAATACTGTACCTTCATTTAACATTCTACAATAAGTAACAATTTGTTATGTGAAAAAGTTTTTGATTTTCATTGTATATCTAAAATAGTTGAGCATCATGATCTGACAGTTATGTAATAATTACAGAAATGTTAAGGTTATTTCCTTTTCAATATTAGGAAAGACGTTATCTATACCACTCTCCTTCATCTCACCATGTTCTTTGTTTCAATTTCAGATTTAATATAAGATGCTTTTAATCTACCAGTAATTTTAGTTTGTTTAAGCACATCAACATTCACATCACCTACAAAATTACTGCATTTTCAAACTTACTATTAAGTTTTCCGATAGTTCATTAAACTTGTCAAAGAATACGGAATCATAATGTGCCTGTGGAGTTTTCTAAATGCCAGTCCAACACAAACAAAAATTTGCCTGATGTGCAAACAACACACCTAGTGCACAACATTCAAATACTTTGTCAGGCACTACACCTGTCATATACATTGAATCCAGGTTGTATGACACTAAATAATGGACCTGCTAAAATTAATATACCACGCCCAAATGACATTTTACAGGCATAAAAAGATTTTACATGCATATTTTTAAATTAGCTTTTACAATTTTTCTTTACACGTTTTGTTATCAGTCAATACTTAGTCGACTAATTTCATCCAGTAAGTCTTAAAATATCTGTGATAGAGTAAAAATGTTGAATGTTTTTATGTAATATACTAATTATTTTACTTTTTAATTGGACTGTTAATATTGTTATGGAATGATGCTTTTTTTCGTTTTTTTTTTTCCAATCTTTTAGCATGTTATAGCAATTTTTGTGTGATATTAAAATTTTTTGTGAGTTGCAGAGTAAAATTTTATCGTTTATACTAACATTACTATAATTATTTACAGTAGACAGATTATTGTTAAGATTACATACTCTTTCTAGAATGTTTATATTGTGTATTTATTGTCCTTAGTTCCAACTTTTGAGAAAGTTATAATGACAACCATCATTGCTGCAACAGAGGTGGATATTTTTCTACAGACTTAATCAGTGTTGAGTCATATTTCCAAAAACCAGTAGTCACATTATATCACAATGAGCCATTTTACTAATTATTCAATGTAAGTTATCAGTTCGCTTCTGATTCAGATACAGGCTATCCCGTGCGGGAATGAGTCAAGATGTTTTTCCAAGGCGACGTAGATAGCACTGCTCACGACATAACCATCTGATATTTGTATTAGTTTCCTTAACAACTGTGTAATTTATGTCTCTTCTTGTAACTATACCATTTACAAACAGGTAGGAATTTGGAAATACCTTCTTGGGCGACAAATTAATTTTTTCATTGATCCCATACATAACATATAGATTTTTTTAATTTTTCCAAATTATTCTTCTCAATATGTAGGAAAACGAATCCATATTCTTCTGTAGACTTATTTCAGTATTAATTTATGACAGCTGGATTATTATTTCTCCTCTAAATGACTTAACCCCGTTATGCAACAATACAAATTTGACAATTTAGTCACCAATTACTATGATAATGTTGGAGTTTTTTGGATTTCATTTTTTTACCTCTGGAGTTTCCCATTTATGTTTGTTTCTATTTTCCCCATGTATCTTGTAATTTCTATTATACACCTTTTTTGTGGTAATAAGTTGTTCAACAGCGTGTTTTGCTATAACTACAACATAAGTTGCAGTCATAGGAGTTGGTCTGTTGTGGTATTTTTGCTTTGATGAACAATTGTTAACATCTGCAATATTTGTATAATAACCATGGATTTTATTTTCAGTCCCACTGCATTTTCATAATTATGATCTTTAAGCGAATCATAGTGGTAAAGAAATCCACTTGATTTTTCATAAAGCAATCGACTACAGTTGTCACCTGTAGACGCCTAATAACAGCTGACAAATCATGTGTGTTCTACTACCACCCTGAAACCAGGGCCAAAATTTGGAGTTTGGCACACCTCAACTCCCCCACACTCCTAAACAAGAACTTCGCCAGGAGAAAATTTTGGGAGGTCAAAATTACACATATTTTCCCATAGTTGACAGAAAGTAAGGCAAGTGAAGTCAACCGCCCATTCTCCATTTTGTTCCTTAAAAAAGTTCTTGGCCTGTTTCAATGTTGAGAACGATCTTTCAGCAGTACATTTCAATAATACTGAATTATTTAAATAATAACTATTGTTTGCTAAGAAAGTAATTGAAGAAAATTTTCGGGATCCGGACCCCTTGAACCCCTTCGCTGGCTAAGTCCTTGCCCCAAGAAAGACACAATGACCAAGACCATGATAAAGATAATGTTCATTGCCTGTTCTTACAAATGTGAGATGGTCCACAAAGAATATCTATCTCTGGGATGAACCGTTTTTAGAACAAGTCCTTGCATGCTATCACAGTCATAAAACAGAATCAAAGGAAACTTACCATACATTGGAAAAGCCACCACCACAAAATGGCTTTAAGCCCAACCTGCCTTCATTGTTATCACCTATCAGATCTAGATAGGGGTTGGAAACTTGTGGTATTATCATGGTAGTGGTGGTGTATTAACGCCAAGGTGATAATTTTGAAGACTCTGTTCTATAATTTTATTAATAACAAACCCTTATATAGACTCTAATACAATGTAATATAGGATTTTTTACCTAAAAACTATGTATCAAAATAATTCAATGCTTGTTATCGATGTAATTGATTTTAGCCTAAATAAACTTATCATATACAGCGATAAAAAAGCATGACCTGAATATGGACATTGTGTGGTTGCAAAGACTGTCCAATATACCCTACATACTACAAGGAAGTGTGCATGCAAAGCCACTGGTATAGTAGCCTATATTTGGTAATTTGCTTCAGTGTTATCAGAACTTTCTGAACTACAAGACACACTGCTTCGCACTAACTAATGTTTGTACACTTACACAGGTAAAAATAAAGTACAGAGTGAATCTTGTAGGACGGATTTAATGTGTAAAAATTGTTTAAAACTTTCTTGCAACAGTCATCTTACCATTTATAATCTGTACATACCTATTTTACATTATGGTAATAATTATCATGTACATAACAACAATAAAAATACTATTTCATTACTAAAAGATCTTACAGCAAAATCTTCTTTATTCTATTTTGGGACAACCAAGTCTAACGTTACATTTATAAACTATAAAGTAAATAGATCAAGTTTGAGTAAAAACATGAAAGAACTAGGCAGTTTGTAAATCTATACTTTTATAAATAGTGCAATAACACTAATTGTAAACGTGTTTAAAAAAGTTATATTGGACGGATTAAATTGCATTGAGATTCAGAATACACAGTAGTTACATAAATGTGTAGTTATGTATAACTAATAAAGTTGTGTCTCAGTGATATAACATATAAAACAATTAGTAAACATCATTGCATAATACTGTACTTAACTTATACATTTTTTAATATTTATAGTGTGCTGGTTATAACCCCTTGACGTTTATTCTTGTAATATCTAAAAATTTAGTTTAAAACAAATTCAAAATCCATGCAATTAAATCTATATCAAATAAAAAACTTTAAATATTCATAAAAGTACAAGTCTTTGAAAAAGCTTTTGCTTCCAATGAATATAAAATATATTATTTTAACAATGTAACATTACTCTCCCAACCAAAACTTGCAAACATACAGACAGCATCTATGATTGGTAAAATCCAAAAAGAGACAACTAAAACAATTACAGAACATTAAATGATACTCAACTGGAACAATATGGTGTTTAAAACAAGTTGATATGATACTTAAAAACATATTCAAAGAATATAATACTTCAGTCAATAACATTTGGATATTGTAGGAATGTAATGAAACCATTTTAAAACAATATAATAAAAAAAACATATTATTATAAAGTTCTTCATTGTAAAATACAATAAGAGCTAAAAGAAATTTAAATATCATTTGTTGGTGGAAACTGTTCAATATTTTAAAATAATATAAATACAAAATGCTATAAGAAAAGTATTTTTTAAATGAACATTGAGAAAATGTGCAAGGCTTTTTAATTGGCCTGTAAAAATGAGTTTTAAGTATTAACAAGATTGTAGTATGTAACTATATAAAATGTTTTACTGAATGCGTAATTTTTTTTTATTGTATCTTATTTATTAAAAAAGTAAAAATTAAATGGGAAAATATATTAATTGACTTATATGAACATTGTAAAACATGTAATTATTCTTTGGAAAAATATATTCACAATACGTATGGTATCTTATAGCTGAGAATCTAAGCTTTTTATAGATATTCACCACTTTTTGAATACTTTTATCTCTATCTGTATGAAGGTGAATACTTAAATAATGTATCAACATGGTGGTCTGTACAAACTATACATTAACATTTATGGTTTATTAAAATTTTCCAATTTTTTAAACCATAAGTACCACTTTCTCATAATTAAATCGTTAAGAACACACAAATAACAAATATATTGGCCTTAATATTTGAATTGTTGATTTATAAACTTAGAAAAATTAGTCTAGATCCTCCACGTAGAGTCTAGTTAATGACCAATAGAAGGTTAAACAATAAATTTTTGTTTTTTGAACCAACAAAATATGTTTAGAAAAAACAAAGCTACTCTGATTTTTTTAGGAAAACCCAATATTAATTAAACTTGGCTGATGCATAATATAATGATTATCTAGATAACTTAAAATTATGGCTTGGTATCAAAACAGAAACTTTATACTCTTTACAATATTCAATACAGTTTTGTGTCAATTGATAATTTTATTTTTATACTAATATATTATTTTGACTTTCAAAAATTATAGTGTAATACAGTAACAGTAATAAGATGTTTAAAAAGAAGGAACTTATTAAGGTTTTTGGGTTTTGGGGTCACATAAATTGTATCATACATTTTTGCCACTTTTTAATGTGATTTAATTTATTGAAGGCCCTTAATATAGTATTAAAGAAATTACAAAAATAAGCTAATCCAACATCTTTAATCAATGAGGGCCCTTCAGTGACTAAGTGTGCTGTGTAATGAACAAATGATCAACTATGATACATTAAGTTTAAAAGTGAAATACGTTACACAATTATCTTTGGTCCCTTAACCATTGAGTAGAAAAATTTTAATACTCTATTCAGAAATTCAACAATAATTTGGGTTCAACTAAGGATCTCAAGGTACTTAGTCAAGTTTTAAGTAAAATAAACTGATTATTAATTACTGTTTTTCAGTACAACTAGCAGCCAACATTCTAAAATACGACAGACTAAAATTATATTTCTTTATTCTGTTTAAAATTATTTTCTGAAAATCAATGTTTACACAGCAAAATGCCCAAATTCTCATTGTTATATAAAAACATAGCAGTTGATTCTTAAAGGCTTCTTCTTCTATGGGACGGCCTATTGCCATGCACTTAAGCCTCAAGGGCCTTTTGCGCACCCCGGAAGCACACCAGAAGGCTCACTAGTCTCCGGTTTCAGCAGTTCTACAATCCGCCGAAAACAACCTATCAGGTCATCCTGGGGAAATTTACCACCCTTGTTCAAACTACCAAAGATGGCATACCGCTCCCTTGCTATTGCAGCGAGACTACACTTAAGGACTAATAAACATTTTAAGTATATGGTAGGAATTAATAAATAATCAATATAAACATTCATACTGAATTATGTATTACAAGTATAATTAGCTAGGTGCGGTGCTACAGTTAAATTAATGTAAATCATTGTTATTTTGTTGTTTCTTTTTAATGTTACTCAATTCAATTGCTTTGCAAGGACCTAACTCTTTGAGTCATACATAATTACAGTCAGTTAATATATTCATACTAAGAATGATTAACCCATTATAGATCCCGCTGTTGGATTGAATCCGACAATTTTAGTACTGTTAAGATAAAATTAACATGTTAGCAGCTATATTTTTGGGGTGCTGTAGAAAGAGCCGTAAAATATACACTGGGAAGAGAACGAACACAAAACTTAACACACTTACCCCATTGTATAATATACTTTTCATATTAAATAAGTTAGTAATGCCTAACATTCTTATAAAGGCACTTAGTAACAGTCATTTCATAAATAACTCATAAATAACCTCATTAAGGTTATTTATGAGTTATTTATACTATACAACCACTGCAGTCAAACCTTTTGACATTGTTTTCTTAACTCATACTTTATATCAGTTTACAACATCAAAAGTAAATATAATTGCATAACAAAGACACACATGCATTTATATGGTACTAAAGGAAACAAAAATTTCACTTTGAGAAAAATTAAGAATAACTCTTAAACTGGGAACCATCTGCTCTATTGTTAACATATGTAGTGACAAATATGTCAAAAGTCTTTGCCTTATCCACAAATTTTACATGTAATAAGTACACATTATCATGTACTTCAACCAAAAATTCCAACAAATAGGAAATACTAGCAGTTTAAACCGTGGCTTCACACACAGTTTACTGCTAAACAACTGAGATACCACAGGAATATCCTTTTTAAATGACATACCATGTATTCCTATGATAAATGATAGTTACTGGAAGATATTCCAATCTCCTGATCCATTTTCAAATAATTGACTTTAAGTTTAAAGAGCAGTACTTTGAGGCCTAGACAGTTTTTTTAAAGTTCTAATGAAATAAATAAAAATTGTCTACAATATTTCATGATTTGTTATAGAATGGCTCCCATTATTTCAGTAACACACGTAATATTTTAACCTAACATACAGTAATATTCATAGTATTTTTTGAAAAAAGATTTATAATGTATTACTACTGAGTTCTATGATAATTGTAAAACAGAAATAGGCATGAATCAATTAGGTGTTATTCCAGTGTTTAAGGTAAAGATGATCAGAGGTTCATCAAAATTGCGACTGTCTCTTATGTCAGCAAGTATCACCTCACCAGGGTGAAATCAAATTAAAATGCTTCCGGATTGTTTAATGTTTCTTAAATTCTGACAAATCTCTACTAAAATTAGCTGTTTTCTTTAGTGTTTCCTATATCAAGTAATGATTATAGGCAATATGCAATAAGCACAGTAACGTTAAATTATTAGTCTAGTTATAAAAAACTTTACAATTACAATACAGTGACACTTTATAAATAACATCTATCACACAAATACACAAAAACAACACATTACCTAAAACACAAAAATGGTGACGAGTTAGTCTGCCACAGTAATAAATTTGATTATGTCAAATCAACTAGACTGATTTAGCTGACAGTTTATAACAAATTGATCAAACTTGTCATTCACTCATAAAAACAGTGTCCTGGTAGATATATACTTATAATTAGACTGTTGCCCATTTAAAATGGCTACTTTGGTTTGTATCTTGTACACTGAAAAAAAGTAAATTTCTTTCAAGGATTTACTCGAAACGTAGTGTTACTGATTTATTGTTTCACTGAACGATGGCAAATGTCCGGAAAAATCCTGTTTCCTCCACAATCCTTCCATCGTCAAAAATAACCTTCAAACAAAGAATCTTTCAAGGACTTGTGCATCCAAATGAGCAAAGCAAAATATATCGTAAATATTGTTTCATATTCATATTAATAAATATTATACATTTCAGTGTAGACAAGTAAATATTTTCTAGCTTACTATAATTTAAACTTTTTTGATAAAATAGAAAAAGTTATATGATAAAGCAGTTTCCACAGTTACAAAGAAGTGTAAAAGTAAGGGAGACATGCTATTACTCGAACTGCTAATATCAGTTACATAGAGGATTGTAATACACTACACCATAATTCTAAATATCTTCTTTTAAATAAAGTACATCTTCTAGTTACTATGCTGTAGTTCCTGCTTCACCCTATACATTTTCGACCATCTGTTCACAATTAGTCTAAAATACAAATAATAAAATTAATTTAAATTAACTGTTTGTATAGTTCCTTATAAAATATTTGATAGCTTAACATATAGATAAAATTAAAACTAAACTTGTATAGCATTTCTACACACTCTTTTTAAATCAGTGATAAAACAATGAGCTACAACTATGCATGCAACATTTGAGATACAGTGAAATTATAATTGTGAGATTCACTATTTTAATGTTATTTTCTTATTTGTTTGTAGTATTTTCTTTATTGAGAGGTTTGAAAAATTAGTATAAAAATCGTGTTTTATATAACAAGAATACCAAATAATTATTCGCCTAGAATATTTTTCCCACAAAAAACTATCCTAGTTAAAAAGAAACCATTCCATATCGTGGCCAATCTTCTTAACAAAACATGCTATATTAACTATGCAAAGTTACAGATTTCTTTTTTTTATGTTTCCAAATTTTTATTTGATACAGTGTTCCTAATGAGTCGACTTAATCATTCTGGTACAATGTACAATATAAATAACTCTTAAAATATCTTAAACAGATTGTAGTTTTAATAGTTCTATCATACTCTCAATAATTGTGTGCACACATTGTTTACAGATTTAGCCTAAAACGCAAGCTTCAATGTTATTCCAAATCTAATTATTTCTGATAATACTTCACAATGGCTTTTGTCAGAGTGGCATCCGGCTCAGACACAAATGAACTATCCATGGTGAATAGCTCACCTGTATAATACTACAATAACAAATAGCAGAGCAGCTATAGACGAGAGAGTAGTCAGTGAACCTGTGTTACATCCATCCTTGGTGTTGCAAGTGCAGTACTCCATCCATATGTTGTAGGTCCCGGTACGCATAAGGCAGAATCGTTCATCCCCTCCAATCCCAGGTTCTCCCAGGTATGCACAGCTTCGGAAATATCGCCACTCTCCTTTCACTAGCATACATGAACAGAGAATAATAAATACCATTCAATATCATACTATAATATGATAATAAAATCATAATTAACCTGAGATTTTCACAATACTATGAGATATGAGGCCAAATAGTCAGAATTCCAGCTGTTTTGACAATGTATGTATGCCCCAATCCATCATTCTTACAGATGGGTAAGAGTGTTATCCTTGTATTTACAATCTTTATTACTGTCACCGATCCAGGAACAGACTGAGAATATCATGAACTGGGCTATTACAGAGAGCTAAAGGAGGCATCATGTGATTAGTGGTCTATCTGTCCTAAGAAAAAAATAACTAGTAAAAGTAAGACTGACTCAAAAGAGAAAACCAAACTAGAAATAGATCAGACTAAAGATTTGAATCTAACATAACAAAAATTCTTACCAGAAGGTTTAAAGAACCTTGTGCAGCATTACATAATATGTATAAAACAGAATGGCAATTATGTAGGCAAGTACAGAAGCAATGTATTAAACTAATATCGCCAATGGAGTCATGTTTTTATTTGAAGCTTGTTTTTTTTTATTTCCAAAATAACAACAATGACTGATCATATGTTATATAAATTTTATGTTCTGGTTTTTAAACACGATAAGCAATTATCTGAGAATTCCCTTGAGAATATTTGATTTCTAAGTACAAAACAACTGTGCTTTTGTGGTACATTACCTTTAATGAACACAGGTGTGATAGACCTGTGGCCCACCAACTGTACCATCCAAAGTAGTAAAAGGTTGGTAAACCATTCAAAAAAATCACACCTTAAAATCTGACAAAGTGTGATAAAAATTAATCAAATTAATGCAAAGATGATCTATAGGAGTAAACTATTAATATGGTATATAATTATTACAAATCTTAATATACTTATTTTAGTTTTTCTAGACTAATGCGTTATCACAATACTTTACCACGCAAAACATGATTATGCATCTCTAAATTTTACAACCAAAGTGAATGACTTAATTTTGTGAAATAAAGTTGCTAGGACTATTTTGTGTGACAAAATGTTTTTCAAGACAAATAAGAGAGGTAACATAGCACACCTTTTTGCCTGATTTTCCTGCACATCGTCGGCCGCACCCCAGGGATGTGCTCTAGGTCTGGTTCTTGTTTACAATCTGTT
The DNA here is from genome assembly GCF_021130785.1 of Homalodisca vitripennis. Classification (NCBI taxonomy): domain Eukaryota; kingdom Metazoa; phylum Arthropoda; class Insecta; order Hemiptera; family Cicadellidae; genus Homalodisca; species Homalodisca vitripennis. The sequence goes on from NC_060211.1 coordinate 80,147,168, forward strand.
ATAGGAACCGATGAGTTGTCAAAAGGATCACCACATTTTGGATCTGAATCTGAACGGCAAACCCAACATTTTATGGCACCACCTGCAAAATAGTTTAAAGGTTAGGCTTTATATTCACGTAACAGGACACAGATGACCTGATACAATTTTAGGCTAGATATAAAAACTATGATATAGTACAGTACAGTTAAACAACAAAAAAAGAATTTTAAATTGTGAACATTTATTCAGGTATTTTTATAGGTATAATGAATGATTTTCACTTTATTTTTATTAATTTTATTGTTTGTATGAAAACTCTAAAGTTGTCTAAAGTCTTGGAAAAAGCTACACAGGCATGAACTAATCAATCATCATGTTAATCAATTTGCTGCTCTACGACAGACTGGAAGTTTATGAAAATGCTGACTTTTTACTTAATTTTACTTAACTTTGTTTAATTTTCTTGCTAAAATTAATGTTGCTGTAAAGATATTTCTTAATGCACAGTTTTTATATTTATAATAAGGAAAGCTTTAGTAACCATGAAGATGTTGCTTCCTTTGATTATATCACCAACCAAACCGTGATCATCAACAAATCAATTGTATAATATAGATATTGTCATAGATCTTGTAGTAGCCATATAACAATGACTGTATATTATGTATTTGTACTTGAGTCAAGACCACTTAACCCATCCAATACTTGGAACAGAAGTCCAAAGACATAAACTACAATTAAAAATGCAAAACAAGCTTAGTGCGTCAACTAAATATATCTGAAACATATAAATAAACAAATCTCTGTACAAATGATATGTTGTCACTGATATCCACCAGTGTAGGGGACATTTGTTGAAGTAAGACATAATTACGGTTTAAATGATTTACAGGTTTTTTATATCGAAGAATATAATCATCGATACCTAATATTCGCATATCGAATCATAGACTATCAATCGATATAAAAGTAATAACAATCATATGTTTAAATTAAAATGTGAATTTAATGATAACAAATAATAAATGAACATAACCAAAATCAGGGAAACTCATAACTTTAACTAGGATGAAAACAGAACAAAAACGTTTTTACTAAAGTTGTGTCCACCATTACCTTCTTTTTTTTGCATCTGAAGACGACCATGTTAGCTCCTCTGACAGTTACATTTGTTACCTTTCCACAAATATCACATAATGGATTCTTAGGTACTAACCCAACATCCTGAAGCCATAAAAAACATATTTTATCGTCTTTTAAAGCAATTTCGTGAAGCTTCCTAAGATTGACGGCCATTTCAATACACAATGTTACGTGAAATTTAAAATATTACCTTAATTGTATTATTTGAAAGTGTTTACAGCTGTTCATATAGATTATTTAAGTTGTTAAAAATAATTCATCAGTATCGATTGATTATATCGATGGTTATGATTAAGTAATATCGTTTGCCAATTTCGATATATAAAAAACCGGGTCCGCTTATTGGACCCTACCCGTAAGACATAATTAGTTAAATGATTTACAGGTTTTTGCCTTGGTGAGGTAATTTACTATGAAAACGTTCCTTACTTGGAGGAAAAACTTATTGGATGCTGAGTGTCAAGTTTTCTGTTAAATGCAGGGTTTTATTAAGTAAAGATGTTGAAAATATCATAGCTAAAATTTACTAAAACCCAAAACCATAAGGTAAAACTAATATTCTACTAAAAAACTTTGCTTGAAATTGATTTAACTTTGATAGATCAAAGACTTTCTTGTGCCAGGTTATTATATAAACATGTACAATAGACTGAAAATCATTAGGCCAACTACGCCTTAATTGCTATTGGCTGCAGTGTAATAAATAAGCAGGTAGACTTATTTATTAAAGGCCCCAGCATGACCAGTGATAAAAGATAGAGGAATAATTGTTTTACCAATCAAAGTAAAATCTTCATTTAATAAACCAAACACTATATTTGTAATAAAATATGCCAATGTATTTTACATAAATATAAGTTTCCTGCATATATCTAAAACTATAAATTAAAAAAAAATATTATGAGTAATGTTTTTTATGATGTTGTTGGACATTTACATAAACAAATCTCGTCACTTGTGAGACATATCTTACATATTTTCCTCATGTTCATCGCTATATTCAAAGTCTCAAAATATTAGTTAAATTACGGCTACAGTATAATAAGAGGCCACCACCAAAATAGAATCATAGTACGGTATATCCTTAAAAACAGCAAAAAGTAACTAAATGTTACACTGTTTTTTTTTATTACATTTTACTTATAGATACACAACATAGATCATTTTTATATAACATAATTCGTGTCAACATTTTTCTTTCTATAGTTTAGATCATTATAAATATTGGCTACAGTATAATAAGAGGCCACCACCACAATATAATCATATTTATGATTATCTAAACTACAGAAAAAAAATGTTGACACGAATTAACTTACATTATTTAAACCTATTTGTATATATCTATAAAATGTAACAAACAAAACAGTTTAACATTTAGTTAATTTTTACTGTTTTTAAGGATGTACTAGCCTATAATTCTATTGTGGTGGTGGCCTCGTATTATACTGCAGCCCTTTACTTTAATTCTGGCCTACAGTTTTAAATCTTTACTGACCCAAGTTAGCCTACAACCCACTTCTAGACAACATTAATAGACCTGTGCTAAAATGTTTGTATTTTACATGGGCAGTTAGTACTTTAATAACATGCCTACAGTCGTTATTCGGCTGTTTTTATCAAATGGTTTGATTGACTTTATCCGAAGGAATAATTCAATACTACAATTTATTTAACTTAACATATGATTTTAACTTATTAGTTATAGTAATTTTAATGTAAACAATAAAGAACAAAAAGTAACTAATATTTTGAGACTCCTGAAAATGGCGATGAATATGAGAAAAAATATATTTCTTACAAAGTGATAAGATTTGTTTAAGTGGCTTCAACACGTGGGTTTGACTCCTGGTAACCCATGGGGAGAATTCTTTCCTCCATTTCACAAAAACAATTACTCACTAATATCAAGTTGTGCAAGTTAAAAATATTGTAAGGTTTCTTTGATATCTAAGTCTAGGCTATAGTTGGTTATGTAATGTTATTGTTAAATTTGTTTTTAAAATTGTAATGTATAAGATTCTTTTCGTTAAGGTAATTTGCTATAACTCTTATTGTGTATGTACGATTTTTACAAATATACAAATCGCAGTTGGATAGTATATCAAATTGTTCGATAAAGCAAGATAATAGCAATTGAATAATGAATGAGGCCATGCCACTTATTAGCCTCCCCATTGCAAGACACTACTACTAATAGGCTATGCCTGTAACACAAAAACATGAATAATAAAGATATGTGACAAGGACTTAAATTGAATGCAAAAGTATAAAATAAACTAGATCTAAATTATTTTATTTCTGAGAAGAATTAAATAAAGCAATTACTTACCTTCATAGAAAAAGTAGACTGATAAAACAAAAACAATGGCTATGTAATTTCTTAAGAAAGACATAGTAATTTTCAAATTATATCAAATTCTCTGATTAAACTATCGTTATAGATGGCTTCAGAACGAACACAACACAACACAACAAACCAAAAATGTATTACTAAATTCAGTCGATTTTGTCAACAACTGACTCCCTATCACCAATACCATCCGTTTCATTGACTACTCATAATAATACCTATTCCTCAAACCTTTCGCTCCTGTTTCGCGTGCCACGCCCCTCTTCTTCCCTTCGAATGTTAGTTTACTACTTACTAAGTTTTGGTTGTACGTGAGCAGAAGCACATTCACAAAGAGTAATCATAAATTATTTTCTCTGTAAGTCGTTACAATTTTGTTTCAACTTACAATTTAAATTTTTTAGTAAAACGGTTATAAAAAAATATTTATTTATGTTTTGAATTTTGATATTGTTTAAATTTATAAAAAAAGCAAAATATACAAATGCACATTTACTCAGTTTTGTATAAAATTAAACAGTAACTTATTTGTTCATACATCGGAAACATAAACCAACATTTGACACTTCACAAATTATATTTAAACAAAAGCACCAGATTACGAAGCTTTAAAGAGAATTCACACAATTATTTACCGATTTCAAACTATAACGCAATTGTATATTTAATATTAATATAAATGGTGTTAATTAATTCAAAACATTACACTATAAAAACTGTATGAAGGGGTTTCCGTAAAGTTGGGGATGAAGGTAAATCATTCATTCATAATGCACCATATCATCATAACTTAAGTGGGGCAGTAATTTGTTAAGGACGTTAAAAAACAAATGGCTTAGAATTATATGTTACAAATAAGGTAAATATGACCATACTAAGTCAAAACTAGCTCAAGGCGTTCAAGGAAGTTTGAGCTGTAGACTTCTTTGCTTTCCAGGATGGAGTCTGTCGATAACACGGCAGGACCGCACTCTGAGTCTATACACCTCAAGATACAGGTACAACATTTGAGTTTGAGGCTGTTTAAATGTTGAATACAGTTGTCAGGTTCAACAAAAGTCTATCCTAAAACTGATTTGGATTTTTTCACTGAACCAATGTCATTGATATATATTAGAAACTGAATTTGGGCTGATAACTGATTCCTAGGGAACCCTTTTTCTGAACTGGATTGAATTGGACAGATAATTTGATATATTGGCTCAAGTTGAGTTCTGAAACTTTGGAAATATATAAACCACATAATACACACGCCTCGGATGCCATATGGTTCCAGTTTGTTGAGTAGGGTTCTGCCGTCAACACGGAGACACATGCTTAAGATAGAGAAACGAACCTAATACGGCATTATAACCGCCTAATCCCTATATAGGTATGGCTCACCACAGCGTCTACTTTAAATTTGCCCTCTCTGAACCCAAATTGTACTTCAGAAATTTGGTTGTAGTCTCTGACGAGCTTCCTTGAAAAATGGTCACTGTTTTTCGTTGTTCGAATCCATTTGAGGCATGATGCTCTAAATTTAAACAATGTCGTGAAGTCAACCTATAACCTATAGACTAAAGAAAACACCCAAACAAGACAAATAAATTACTGTACAATCATTTTTCTTAGTTTACTTTTAAAAACAGTAACAGAAGTCTGTTTAAGGTTCTGGAGGAGGTCATTGTACAACTTTGGGCCAAAGTAAGAAAAGCTTAAGTCTTGAGTTTATCTCTTGGCGTAAATTCGCTAAATATGGCTTGCGTCCCAACTGGAAGGTTAAGATTATGGTATCAGAGCTAATTGTCTATGTTGTCATGTCTCGCGGTCCTAAGACGAAAAAATATCTTCCCTTCACTCAAGCACAGAAATGGGTTGTCTGGGAGATTCCATTAGATTTGTTTATAATTCTAGTTATACAAATTTACCGAATACTTGGAACACAGACACCCACCGCACTACTTTGACTCGTCCTTTGAAAACCTTGATTGGTCCTAATCTGACCATCGCTGCTTTGAACGTTGATGATCCGTTGGTGAGGATTCTCATTCAAGTACTGATTTTCACCTAGTCAATGGCCTCTTACAATTCCCACCAACATATTTGTGGGCAAACATGAGTTAAAATTGTAATTACCTAAATTATATTCCTTCCAAAATTAATTACTTTAAAACCTTGAAATCTTGATGTATTAATTTATTCTTACCGTTGAATATAAAATTTCTATTTTAAATAATCTTGAAATAATATTTAAGTTGAAAACATTACTTGAACAAAATATTGCTTGAACTGGTTATATCTTACAATCTTACAGTGTTCAATTCTATAAAAACAATACAATATTCTCTGTAAAAAGTAAACCTAATTAGTTGACGATAATTCTTCAACGAAAATCGTAATTCGAATATAAAATTTCTGCTTATGAAAATATTTTGTAGAACAGTTTTCTGCTCTAACAATCGAAACACATCTAAGTAACAAGCCAAAGACTGAAGATATAGCAAATTTCGTGAGTCAGAGCCTTAAGTACCTACTATCTTTCCCTAACCCACATTACCTCATAACTAAAATCTATGAATGAAGAAATCCGACCACCCAATCACAAAGTTGCAGAAATTAATTAATTGTCACCTGTTCTGCCCTATTGTAATCAGTTAACATGGTCTACTTCCAGACAATACAGCTGTCATTCTGTAGCATTACCTACCTTTGCGGATCATTTCTTGAGAAATTAAATTTTTAATTTGGTTATGCATTAACGATTCTGCTTATATTCTAAAATATTTTTGAATATATTTTCTACCATAAATATTTATGAATTAAATTTATAAAAATATGTAGCAAACGCTACACAAAAAACCAAAGAAACAAGTTTATGTAATACAAAAATCAAATACTGTATGAATGAAGAAACTGTACCTCCAAAGAAATTTTATTTAACTTTTGTCTCGAAATAATATTTAAACTCTGATTTAGTTAAATATTATTTATTGCTACCCTAAATTATGTAGTGTTCTTTTCAATTTTTGCTCCAATACGTATAGTTAGGTACTCAAACTCTGTAGTTGTCATTCTTAAATAGTTTTTAAAACTTAAGTCAGTCATCAGTTCCCCTGTCTACGAGTGTTCGTCATCTTGGGAGTGTCGATGGCCAAGCGATATAAGACGTCGGAGTTTGAATCTGAGTTAGAGATAGTGCAGGTTCAGATCCTGTCTGTAACATCTGCAATTTTATCAGTACCATCGACCTTGTACTGTACCGACTCTTCCCCTTAATAAGACCCTCGAACAGGCCAGTGACCCATGAGAGTGAGTGGAATAAGTATAATGACTATCACGTACTGATTTGCTTGAAGTTCGTTGTGACTAGAAGCGAAAATTTAAACACGTTGCAAGTGTCAAAGAGGTGTTTCACAACAAATCTTGAAAAAGGTTCAATTAAAAAAAGTTGAAAGTTTATAAAACAAGTTACATAGTATAAAAGAAATTGAATGGATATATCATTGGCTTTCTAACATAGATCACTAATTTAAATCACAGGAAGATCAAACATGAATAGACACAATACACCATAATATATCGAAGCTAGTAACGCTTTTTGCATAATTAAAAATAGAAAAAAGATTTTTATTTTAGACGTCTGTGATAATGGGCTTGGCCACTGACTGAATGACTGTATTGTGTATTTGTTTGTTGTTAAAAGTCGTTTGGTTAACCCGAGGAGTTGTCATAATAGTTAGTACTAAATTTGTGACTTTAAAATGAATCAAAATATTATACTTATTGTTTTGTCTACGTGCCTTACGTCTAGTTTATTTATTAGCTACTGTGAGTATTGTATTTATTAATCAGGAACTTCTGTCAATGTATTATGATTTGGCTATCATTGGACATTCTTAGCTCCATATTTACTTTTTTCTTTTAATAGAATATTAATTAAACTGTATATTCTCCGAGTAGTTTATTTTTGAGTGATTTCTTGACTTATTTTTGTATAAAATTTCCAAGAAACCTTTGTTTAGTCAGTTACCTAGCCTCAAGCCAAGGTGCTGAAAGTGTAGGGAAGGGTGGTCTGAAAGGATAGCCAAAGCCCCCACTTCACCACATCTACTTCCACTTAAACACACTCAAAGGGAGACTTTAATAAGCAGCCTACACTCGTTATTCGGTTGTTTTTATTGGACAATTCGATATATTACCCAAATCAGAGGATAGGGTACGATAAGCTAATTTTCATAGTAAATTACCTCACCAAGGCAAAAACCTGTAAATCATTTAACTAATTATGTCTTACGGGTAGGGTCCAATAAGCGGACCCGGTTTTTTATATCGAAATTGGCAAACATTATTACTTAATCATAACCACCGATATAATCAATCGATAATGATTAATTAATTTGAACAAATAACTTAAATAATCTATATTAACAGCTGTAAACACTTTCAAATAAGGTAAGGTGATATTTCAATTTTACATATAACAGGTTGTCCAGCAGCCTTGAAAATCGGGAAGAGGGGGAATTATGCTTGAATTTTACCTGCCTTGAATAGAGTGTGAATTATCCTTGTATTTTATAGAAAATCGGGAGTTTTTTTTTATAACAATCACAACGTATTTTTATAAATATCTTGAGCTAAAACAGTTTACTCCATCTAATATTTGTTTCGTTTTCGTGCGATTCACGAACAAAAGGCACAGACGTGGACGTGACTTAGTGACGAGAGAAAGTTGATGTCATGGGCTATAGGGGAGGGTTGTTAGTCATGGGCTGTACGATTAAAATTGTTGTGTTCGGAACGGTTGGATTGTTTAAATCGTTCGAACTCGAAGTTCGATATATCGAGTTGAATTTCCATAGTCTGTCGCTGCCATTACTCATGCACGGCGCCCACTGTGGTCGGCCCGGCCTTCTTGTAAAGTCAAAATACGTGCAATCAAATGGACACCCGCCCACTGTGGCTGGCCCGGCACAGCCCAGCCCAGCCTGACCTTTTTGTGAAGTCGAAATAGGCTACACGCAATCAAATGGATACCCGCCAACTACGACCTGCCCAGCTCAGCCCGGACCGGTCTTTTATACTCTGTCAAAATGCATACGATCAAATGGAAACCCCCCACTACGAGCGACCCGGCCCGAGAAGACTCGGTCCACACGGCACCCGAAGAGCCGATCTAGGCCGGGCCGGTTGCAGTGGACAGTGCTAGGCCGGAGTGAGCCCGGCCCGATCTTTTTGTGAAGTCGAAATACACACAATCAAATGGACACCCACCAGCTGCGACCAGCCCGGTCCAGCCCGGACCGGTCGCCGTGGGCGGGGTTTCCATTTGATCGTATGCATTTTGACAGAGTATAAAAGTCCGGGCTGGGCCGGGCCGGTCGCAATGGGCGCCGTGCTTAACACGAATGAAGATATTAAAGGAACAGTTCGATTATGTTCACATTGATGTGAAATTGATAGAATACAAAAGAAATTTGGAAGTAACTCTCTCTCGTTGCAATAGCTAAAAATGGCATCAGTGGTTTGACGAGAGATGGTATTTATATATGCTTGATGTTAACCCTCTGGCTGGCGCGCATTTGAGCCTTGACTGGCACCCTGTTTTGAAGCTTTGTGCAGAGTTTTTAATTTTTTATCCTGTACAATTAATTATTGGAAAAAACACAAAAGTGTTATACATCAAATTACTCTGCAGAATATGTTGTACAATATAAACATAATTATAATTTGACTTGCCTAAATAATGGTGGATGTTTGATGGTCAGAACTCAAAACTTTTTTTTTCAAAAAAACACTTTTTTATATTAAGCCATTAAAAAAAACTCAAAATTAATTTTATTTAAAAATCTAAACTATGCATAATGTTCACTTACTTATGCACAAAAAGAAAATACATAGTTATAACCACTTTTATTTATAAATGAAATTAGAATTGAAAAAAACAAGACTATATACAAGCACTAACAGTTGCCGAGTCGCGTCACGCGGAAGTAGTCGGGAGCTTTTAGCGGCCAGTAAAATAATAAATATTCATATATATATATAAAAGTGAATACATTATTAGAAGGCTTGGGATCTTGTGATTAAAGTGATATCACTTTTATGCGATTCGAGCGGTAATTATCGGAACTATTACGTAATTAGTAGACGATGTTTAATGAGTCGTATATTATGACTCTGCCAGTTCACGGCGGGAAAAAATGAGTCGTAATTTACGACGTTGCCAGCCGGAGGGTTAAAGTAATTTGTTTTCAGTGCCGTTCAGTTGTGGGTTAGTAGTTAGTTATTGTGGACATTTGTCATCAAGTTTTGAACAAATATAAAGTAAGTTATATGCAATTTTACGTATTATAAAACTAATTTTATTCTTGTCTTTGGAAATAAATGTTTATTGAAATTTTCTTCCGTTCTCAACCCAAGAGTGGCTAAATAACCCATGCGACTATATATTGTATTTATAATATTCGCCTGTTGAAGAGGTTGCCCAATTCTTTGAAACATAGTGATGAATATTAAATGTTTCAATTTAAGGTAATTGTTTACATTAACATGCCCATTGAAAAACGTGATCATGTGATCAATTATGGGGTACAATTGGATGCCTATAGGATTTATTTTAAATTTATTTGAGATATATAATATTAATACAACACTTTTTTAGTAATCTAGATGTTTATTTACCCTTGCTATACTATTAAGGGTTGTTATCATTTAACTTATTGTCAATAGCCTTCTTATTTGTTTTAATTAAACCGCGACTACAGCCTTGAATTTTATAATTTTGAACCTTGAAAACCTTGAAATGTACTTGAATTTTAGATTTGGTCATCACTTGACACCCTGATATAAGTAACATTTGATTATTAAAAATGACAGTCTATTTTAGAAAACTACACGACATTGCTTTGAAAGATGATAAGACATGTTTTACGTGGCTTCAACATGTTGGACTCGTACCGAAAAATCCATTATGTGAATTTGTGGGAAATAAACAACTGTAACTGTGAGAGGAGCAAATATGATCGTCTTCAGTTTTCCTAATTTTGCTTATAATAATTTGTTTCATCACTGTAAATATTAAGTCCATATTTTAATTTAAAACATATGATTGTTATTGAGGACTATAGATACTTTTATATCGATTGATAGTCTAAGATTTGAGATGCGAATATTAGGTATTGATGATTTCATCTTCGATATAAAAAACCAGGTCCGCTTATTGTACCTTACCCAAATTAGATATGTACAAATCGTATACAATAAGTTTTAATAAAATACAGATACAAGAAGAATCTTGTACATTATAATTTTAAAAACTAAAATTTAACACTAACATTATAAAACAACAAAACAAACTTTGGTTTAGACTTAGATATCAAAGAAACCTTACAATATTAATAACTTGCCCAGCTATATATCAATGAGTAACTGCTTTTGTTAAATAAATGGAGGAAAGATTTCTCCCTAGGGAACCCACATGTTGAAGCCACTTAAACAAATCTCGTCACATGTAACAAATATCCAACATATTTTCCTCATTCATCGCCATTTTCAAAGTCTCAAAATATTAGTTACTTCTTGCTGTTTATTGCTTACATTAAAATTACTATAACTGATAAGTTGAAATCATATGGTAAGTTAAATAAATTGTAATATTGAACTATTCCTTCTGATAAAGTCAATCAAACCATTTGATAAAAATAACCGAAGGGGAGACTTTAATAAGGAGCCTACACTTGTTATTTGATTGCTGTTATCGAACAATTCGATACACTATCCAACTTCGATATGTAAAAATCACGTACAATTAGAGTTATAAATAACAGTAACAAAAATGATCGGGTAGGGTACGATAAGTGGACCCGGTTTTTTATATCGAAATTGGCAAACGATATTAAATAATCCATGGTACTTTGGGATTATACCGACCACACCAGTATTAAGAACACAAAAATATAAATTTATAGAAACAAACATGATAGAACGAAAAAACAACTCTGTAATTACAAAATTACAAACTTACAAGCATTTCTAGGTATTGTGATCGGTATTGTTGTCGCTGTTATCTTATCTTTCTCGAGAATCCCGATTACGGCAGGCCGCGCGGCATCACATGATTTGCACGGTACATAATTGCCTTTCCATTACAATTCAATTTATATTTCTGATCAGCCCCTCTAGAATTTGATATTTTACTGATAGGTACTATCTCGAGGGATGTTTTTCTTTCGTTGACATCAGCGCGGGGCAGAAAGCTCGCGCTGATGGCCGGAGGCACTCGCATTTTGGGTGGCGGAATGTGATCAAGAATAAAAACAAGTTTTGAGTGTTTTTTCAATTAAGAGTTTAGTTTTAGTTTGATAATGTTTGTTTTTGTTGAATTTTTGTGTTTGGAGAAATGTAGAGGTAAAACACGGAAGTACAACAAAGCGACGCGACTCTGCAATCACGTTATCTCCTAGACCGCTCGTCTTTGACCTCTGTCTGAGGATAGGGAGGGGTTTGTGATAAGACAATTCCTGTTTTATATTGACGAAATATTGTTTTACGCTAATCTGTAATCAGTAGAAGCAAAATGTCAAATAACGATTCATGTCTGGGTGTGGTAGGTATAATCCCAAAGTACCATAATCATAAACATCGATACAACCAATCGGTACTGTTATTCCGTTATTTGAATGTAATTTTTTTAATGGTTGATTATATACAGTAGAACCCCTCATATCCGGCCTCGGTTTTACCGCACCTCGGTTTATCCGGCCACTTCTTGGAAGCCAATATCGAAATTTATTTACTACGGCTTGCAGACGCGCAGTTGCACGCACTAGTCTCCCACGACTCTTGCGTTATTTTGGTGTATCTATTTGTTTACATTTTCCTGTGTTGTCCTCAGTTGAGCTAATAGGTTTAACCTGTAAACAGTTCGTTGATTATTTCCAGTGCGGTTAGTACAGTACAGTACAATTGTTTTGTTTCGTCAAGTGCTGTGTACTGTAGGTTGGTTTATCCGGCCGAATCGTTATCCGGCCAGGGGCTCGGTCCCGTGGTGGCCGGATATGAGGGGTTCTACTGTAGTTGGTTTTGCACAAACAAAATGCATAAGTTTATATAATTATAGCACAAATTTTATAACAAAATCAAGATTTATTTAAAATTAAAAGCTAGAGTAATATATTCATTATGTTGAAGCCGACAAGATGATTACTGGCAGAACACATTAGTTTTATACTATTACTACACTAAGTAAGGTTTCTTATCATTAAGGAATTAACAAAGTTTATTAGTAGCATCTTATTGATACTTGTCTATTATTGTATTCATATTTCAGTTATGAGGTCAACAGAGTTATTCCTGTCGGGGAATGTAAATCAAAATGTTTGTCAAAACCTCAACAACATCATGAATACGTTTCAAGCAATACTATGACACACGTCTGCATATTCCATTGGCTGATTGGTAGTTGTATTGCATTTTCCATTATAGTTAATTACAACCATTTTGTAGGTGAAGCAGTGCGGTGTTACCAGTGCTCCTCCCATCAAGACCCAAAAGGACAAGACAACTGTGGTGCCTATGAAAAGTTCGAGAAAGATAGACACATAGCTGTTGAATGTAACAGTGATGAGTCTGTAGCACCTGGATCTTTCTGTATGAAAATAACGCAACAAGGTCCCAGAGGATTCATTTGTGAGTTTATGATCAATCTTTTCATTATTACAAGTACAACCTTAGTCCTAACTGAACATTAAATAATGTTATCTTAATGAATAGAAACTTTTGTTTTAAACATATATGGTACTGAGTTGGACAATTCCACATTTTAATGGCAGTATCTGATAGCCAAATGCATTAAAATGACATTGAAAAGCTGTGTTACAAACCTTTCAAATCTGTATAAGAACTAACATTGTGTATTATAATTAGTGAGTAACTTTTTAGTGGTCAACATTGTTCTGCAGAGCAATGTTAGACTGTGATTTCACAGTTACATATTGGTTACAACTGCACGAGTTCAGGAGTTGTTCTCTAACCATCATTACAGAAGTTTTGTATATGGACCTCCATCTAGTTTTTAACCTGCCAAGTGGCATGGAATATTTATATGGCACAAAAGGTCATCATGTTTGTGGGTGCACCAAGAGTATCGCACGAATGTATTAATGTTCACGCAACTTGATAAAGCATAATATTGTCTGGTTTAGTTTAAAACCGTATGGCTGAAAAGAAAAAAAGAATTAATATACGTATCAATAATGGTTTTGTTGGAGTGGTTTTCATTTGCCTCCTCTATGTTTGTTTTAAATTACTCCCTGTCAAGTATAATTATAAAAATTAATTTAGTTTTTTAAATTTCTGAACAAAATGATCTTTAAATTGTTACAGAGTCCTTAAGTTATTATAAATATTTTTTTTTGTTTATAGTCTCTTTCCTAAAGCACACGAAAAAGAATATGTGTGTGTATTTTCTTAAATTTACAAAAAGTTCAATTTTTTAAATAAAATGGTATAAACTGAATATTTGTTAAATCAGCATAATATTTGGAACAAAATGTATATGTGGGATTTGCTGTTTTGCACACATGAAATTACGTATAGGACAGAATATACACATATGTTTTACTTACAAAGTGTTGTTAAAAATGTAAATGAAATTTGTGAAACTTTTAGGTTCTCACATTTCTTTCAATGTGGTAAATAAACGATTTATAACATTGGTTAGAGTTCAAAAAATTATTCACAAAGATGCTACCAAATGCCAATAACACTAAAATACTGTGACATTACAGGCACATACACATAACAGTTAAATAGGGTTAAAAATGTTTTTTCATACATGTAGGGGACATTTAACAAATTTCAAAATTTTAATTGCCGAGGAAAATTAGAAAATGGTAAACATTAACACATTCACAACATCGTGACAAGTCGTGAATATGTTAATAAGGTCATAGAAATGTTACAATTTTTAGTTTTACCATTTTAGTTATAATTTTTATTGAATTTTTTAAGTTAGTTCTTATATTTTAAATTTATTATACCTCTTGATTTCTTAAATTCTTCTCAAAATACAAATATTGAGTTCTGAAATGTGTTGTTAATTTTTAAAGTATTTATTCAACTGAAGTAAACAAGTCAAATGGCGAGACATTGACGGTGGCAGACACCTTAAGGTTTGCTGCTTGCTATAACCATTTAACATCGTCCATTACAGATCAACAGTGAAGTTGTTAATATATTAATGAAAATAACAATACTGATTGTCATTAAAGTTAGGTAAAGTAATTAATTTTTCCTTAGGCCAATAAATGCAGTATGTAACGGCTTAGTGAAAGTGTTCAGACAAAACTAGACCATAGTACTACAGTATTACAAAAAAATATACTGACAAAAGATATATGTATAACTCTTTAACAGCTGTTTCCTTGAAATCTTAACCTGTTGAGTGTGACACAGGTTAGCAAAATGAGTGCACACCATATATATATATATATATATATATATATATATATATATATATATACACACACACCATATATGGTATTACATTTTCCATTTGATTCTGTATGGAAGAGTATAACATTTGCCACTGGTTAGTCTTGAGAACTAATGTCGTTTCTTATATGTAGTGAATGTTTTTTTTAAACTTTTTCAGCTATTTTGATAGTATCGCTGTAGTGCTTGCCAGTTCTCTAATATGGCTGTGGTATCTAAGAGTAATGCAAGCATCTGTTGTTTAACAGTTTTGGAACGCTTTTTACTTCCCAGTAGTATTTGTTCTGGCCAATAACACACTCGGGTTCAGCCGTAATAACACAGCATAAACCATGCTGCACACTCATTAAGAGATGTCTATTGTATAAGTTTAGTTTAGTAGTTTTAAGTTTTTAACACGTTCGCTGCGGCAAGAGCGGCCAATGATGTAGGTACCCGATATGCGGCAAAATTCAAACTTGTGATTTTCGTTGAATTGGCGTTATTTTGGTTTGATGCGCTATAAAATAATGATATTCGATTATACTACGTTCTTATGCGTTCGTAATCATCGGGACTGTCCTGGACAGTGGCCCGCATTTTTGGCATGGCATCATTTATGTTAACATATGACGGGCTATATAAAATTTAACTATAACTTACCAAATGTGTTGTGTGATGTCCAAAAGTAGCAAGAATACTTCAATCGACTTTGATATGCATCAGGTTCCGTTGCTAGACAATGCCACTGTCCGGACAGTAGTCCCGCACATACCGTAAAACACCCACAGAGCCCGCGGTGCAGATCGCCGCCGCGTGCTGTCCGCACAGTAAAACAAATAAAAGTATCGTTTGAATGAATTTACTAAGGAGACAATACATACTATACAAAAAAGCAAAATATGTGTATACTGTGTACAAGAAAAATATTGACACCACACATATAGATAAAATCGCAATACCGGTAAAAGATTACCTTACTTTTAATTTAGTAGTAATAACCTATCCAATTTGTAAACAAGCCTAGCTGCTAATACGTCTACTCACAAAAACAATAACACAAGGGAAAAGAAATTAGGAACACGTGTTTTATTGTTTTCCTACTGGTTCATAATAGCAATAAACATGTGAAATTTCAGCTGTTTCGCTGGCACTGTCCGGACAGTAGGTCCGCATTTCCAGGACGAACTGACGTATCAGAAAGTAAGTATACTTCATCTAGAACAAGCTTAAAAAGTTTCCGACAATTCCTGCAAGATCGCAGCAAGTGACAAGCGAAACGAATAAGCAATGCATTGTGCGTATCGGCACTGTCCGGACAGTGGCTCGCAGTTTTGGCGAGGGTCACGGGACTGTCCGGACAATGGCTCGCAGCGAATGTGTTAAAGTGTTTACTTTTGGTTTTGTGCAAAATCTAAGACAATAATTTTACACAAGTGTAAACGGCTGCTATTTTGAAAGATTATATTGAATTGTAATATTTTAAATAATTATATATATATATATATATATATATATATATATATATATATATATATATATATATATAGTCTCTTAGAGCAGTTTCAAAAGAAAACTACAATTTTTTTATGTACAATATTTCGTTGTAACTAACAACTTTTTCAAGTACACTTTTAAAACATACACAGAATAAAATAAACAAACAAAAGAAGAAACACCTGATAATAAACATTCTAAATGTAAATACAATTTTGACATGTAAACAAGTTTTGATTAGTTGTTAATTTAACAATAACAACATATATATATATTATATATATATTATATAATTTTGAATTTAGGTAAATTTGTATATAAGAATCTAACTATTCAAGTGGAAAACAATAATTTAGCAAATGTTAAGTCCATATGGTTGTTTCGATTTTAATATAAGTTGGTGTGCCAATTCATTATTCCTTAAATTTAAATCATTTTGAGAGCTGTTTTCACAAGGTATAATTTTGCTTATAGCTTTGAGTTTATAACAATCCTCAAAGCTTTTGTTATGGTGAATAGCGTGTAAGACTACTGGTTTTTTGTCGTCTGTGATTGATAGAAAAACGGTGAACAGTCATTCTTAGCCGTAAAGAATTTGAGGTTTGCCCAATGTAGTCCTTGGGACAAAACCTACAGGTTAGTTGGTAAATTGAATTGTTGGAGGTACAGTCCAATTTACCAGCCATTGGATAAGTTTTGTTAGTGACACTACTTTGGAATTGATCGGTCTTATCCATAATTTTGCAAATACCACAACGTGGTTTATTACATGGTTCACAGCCAAAAGATAAATTTTCATAATTTTGGGCCTTACAAGCATATTCTTCAAATTTTTGTCTCTTAAATACTATTCTAGGTGGCCTGGATATATATATATATATATATATATATATATATATACACATTCATTAAATTTGTATAAACGGCCAAATACAAAATAATTGAATCATAAAAAGTGAGGGCTCTGTGGTGTAATGGTAGCACATTCACCCGGCAAGTGAGAGATCCGGGTTCGAGTCCCGGCGGAGCAAGTACTTTTTGCGATTCAATGTTTATTGAAATAAATTATATATATATATATATAGGTCTTCATTAAATATTTTTATTTTTACTGATATAAATTAGAATACCATTTGACCACAGTTTTATAACACACTAATACAAATCGTGCTCAGAAATTCATTATCGACTTTTTACTAGCTTTAGAGTTGGCTTATTTATGTCAAAATGCGTTCACTGTTCTGTTATATGTAAACATTGCTTGTCACAGGGGACGGCAGATGGAGACAGGTGATACGCCGTTGTGCCTCTGTAGCTGACACTGGCGTCACCGGCGTCTGTAACTGGGGTGTTTACGAGAATGGTATTTACTGGGAGGAGTGTTACTGCTCTGAGGACGAGTGTAACGCATCCGTTCCCACTATGTCTAGCTTCAGAAATGTCATTATTGTGTTGATAATATCAACATTCTTTTCGCTGTACCAGTAATGTTTTATGTTGTGAAATTGATCTGAACAAAATATGTGGATCTGTGTAATTTTTTTAGAAAGTTACTTGAAACTGCAAGTAAGACAGGAGTAGTTTTATACGTTTTACAAAAGGTTTACTGTATTTACAGTAAGGTTTGTACAGTTTTCTTTTAACGAACTGTGTTATGGCTTTAGTAACGGAAGTATTTATTTTTCTGTTCAATCCAAGCAGTTAATAGCATCTTATCGCACTAATAGAAGAGAAAGTGGTAATCTAGATTAATTATTACAATTAACGCACTTCCATTTCAGATTCAACACTGTTTATCATAACCTGTGTCTAATATCATACCTCCTTATCTTTGTACTCTTGACACTCACAGATGCCAAAGGGTTTATCTAAACAATTTATTTAACTCTTAGTTACTGGATAAATTTATGATTAAACTACTGTTTACAAGACACTAATTAAATGCATGGTCCATTCATAATATATAAATATCTATTTTATGACATATTAATTTATTGGAATCAATATTAAAACTGTATTGTGTCAAAAGTTTTAAATTATGTATTGTCAATAAGCAGCAACATTCAATCATGTACTTATTCATTTTGTTGTATTATGACAATTTTTCTTGAATAGGATAAAGAAAATTTCCTATATAATTTGTGCATCTTAATTGGTGTTACTGTCTGTAAACATCCCCTAAATTGTGGAAATGAGTATTCACTGGTGTTAAAAATTAGTAAGGAACATCCCAACAATAGCTATAGGAAATACGGGGAACTAAATGAACAGTTTAACAGATTACGTAACCAGTGAGTGACTCAGCGTTCAGTCCCGGTCTAGCGGCTTTTAACCAATACGTGTTTGTTACTTAAATGAGTTAAAACATTTTTTAATTTTCTCTGACACGTTTCCACTTTCACAATAATAACCTTGATTGTAGCGTTTGTGACACGCCTTTATTAACTCTAAACTAATCTTGTTTTTCCTGTTTTACTAAGTTACTGACAAAGACAATACAAATTCAGTTAGTTCGATTTTATTTTTTTGTTAAGAAAAATCAAATTTGTATGATTTTAAAATTGTACTAATAACCATCACATAAACACTATACTCCAATAATTTAATGTAAAACTAATATAATAACACTGTAGCCTACTGTGAAGTATAATACAAATAACAATAGTGAAATAATTTTGTGTAGTACAAATAAAAAATACATTCCAATCATATGTGTATATTGTATTTTTGTTAATTTTTATATGTTAGTCTAGTGTTTTATGTTAAGATATAAATTATGTATTATTGCACCATCCATTTATATGTTATAAATATTTTTTTCATCTCAGAGTTAGTTTCTAACATACAGTATGATACTCATTTTGTATAATTTTTACATTTCATTCAGCACAAATGATTTATTTGATAACTTGTAAGTTATAATGTATTTTTATACTAAAGAGATATATATATCTTCTTGTACCGCATGATTTATTTTTGTTTGATCTGTTTTAACACTTAATTTGTTGTGTTTTATTGTCACAGTATTGAAATTAGTTCAGTAATTATTAAGATATGATCATTGTAAACTTGAATTTTATTCATCAGTAAGCATGTGTACACATTTAAAATGCAAAATATTTCTGTAGGTAAATTTTAATTAGATTAAATGTAACTTTTTTTACATTAAGTTAATTAATTAACACTCAATATTACACAGTTAATATATATATATATATATATATATATATATATATATATATATATATATATATATATATATAGGATCTGTTCATTATCTGTATTAATAAATTGGTTAAAAATTGTTTTTAATCGGTTGTTGACAATCCATATAATATTTAACACAAGTTTGTATACTGAATATAATTCAGTATAAGAATCTATCGATTTAAAGATTTGACACAGAAACTTCGTAAATATGAGTTTTATTTGTATAGTTTTACTGTACAGACCAAAGTATAAAATAGCAATTTTAAAGTATTATTTGAGTGTAAACAAGTATATAAAACATTGCATGTTATATATAATGAAATAAGCAGAATATTAGTCAAAATATTCCATAGAATTTAACACAGGTTATTCATGTTGTGCCTTATTTTAGCTTGTGTTATGTAAATAGATATTTTTTATAACTTTTGTATTTATGTAAGAATAGGAAATCCGTCCTGATTGTGATAATGAATTTTAAACTGCTGTTCCGTCCAAATACATTGTATAATAAAGATTATATTACAAGAATGAAATATTTAGTACATATTCTTCTTTTCCTCTGTTAGTGTTTCTTTTTGTTGTGTTAAAGTTGTTAAATTTCAATAAAATTACAAGACAGATTGAAGGTTTTGTAAGAAATACAAATTAATAAGAATTTAATAAATGAAATAGTCATAAAAAAGTTAATGCAAGAAAAGAAACTAATTCCTTAACTTAAGTCAAGATGTTGAGAATAGCTCTCATTGCATTTAGCTCTACAAGTCCTGTATGTACTTCTAGTGTAACAGAATATTCAAGACAGGTACTGTAAGAAGGGCTGCCTCCTTCTGAGATCTTGTATTCCATATAACACATGACAATAAACAATATTCTTTCTTGAACAATATCATTTAAGATATGTTACAGAGTCAAAAATATGTCAAAATAAATGGATGTCTAGTCAAGTCAAAAATTGTCATTACATTTGTGTCCCCAAGTGTGTAAAAAGGCCTGGTTCTATAGCCAATGGTGAAGGATTCTCTTCTTGGGTTGTCATCTTTCACATATTCAGGCAGTTTGTTAGACAACTTCATTCCAGCATAGAATAAACTTGTTTCAAATAAGGCAGTTCGCTGAATAGGGAGTGTATAGTCTTCTGCTTGTCTGGTGAAGTAATGGTGCAATTGCCTTTGTTTAGGAGGATCCTTGGTTCTACAGTGCACAATGATTTCCAGGATGTTGTTACCTCACCCAGGAAACAATATGGTGGCTAGCTCAGAGATGGGTCGGGGTCGGTGGTCCTAGAGGGTCTAGCACTTATACTGGAATGGTCTTTAGGGCGCCAACCTCATTTGCAAGATTACACACACAGGGGGGAGAATGAGGAAACTATCCTGACGCCGGAAGAAGATGAAATGTCCTTAGAGTTAGAGAAGTAAAGGAATATTATTCTCGGTCCGCTGTTGGGTCGGGAGGGTAAGGCCGGCTTTTACACAGTATTACTAAGATCAGGTCTAGGTCGACCCCATGGACCCTACTGTATAACTTATAATCAATACTAAAGTTAAACTACCCAGTACACAAACTAGTCTCAGCTCTTCATTAACATTGACAGATTATTAATAATATCGATTGCTTGGATTAAAATGATTGAATGTTAATATCTACAATTGTGGTGCAAGTCAACACAATTCTGGTAACTTAAACGAGCAGAGGAGGATTAATCAATGAGGCACCTGTTTCGATAATTTGAGCTTAATTTAATGCCAAGGCAATAGAAAAGTAAAAGCCACTCAATAAATACACACACAAGAAATCACATGCATCAGGGGTTCATGCCCTAATAAACATAAAACACAATATATATATCTATTGTTCATGCAAAATAAAAGTAAAACCTTGCTAAATTAATGGAGAACAGTTCGCTCAAGCAAAAAAAAGAGCTATACCCTAATAATGAAGCTATAAATAAATATACTTTTTCAAAACAAATAGGCTCTAACTATGTTAAATGATATGATGTACTAGTTTGCTCGAGCAAAATAAAATCTAGCCAATACATAGATAATTAGCGGTGGCCACCGAAAAATAATAAATATGACACATATATCTTAACAGAGAATAAATAGAACAATTATTAATACATGTTTAAAATGACAATATTATAGACTATGGAAACAGCCAATATACTATTCAGCTTAGTTCATATAACTTCACTCTTAAAGTGGCAAATACTGAGTCTGTTTCTGTGTCCCACACAAAGGTATAGTGGTCACCGATGCGGTCGAAAGTTATAATTAAGAGTTAGACTTACCCGTTGAAGTCTGATAAGGTCCGTCCCTGGGGAGATAGTGGCATGTCAAGGCCATCCAGGTGTGAAGAGACGATGCCGGACCCGACCGGGATGCAAGGGAACACGTCACAGCCAAACTTGTCGGTCGACCAGAACCCTTAAAACATTAATTCCTCATTCCTAATTAAACTATACCATTTAAGGAGAACAATTAATCCTGAATTCAGTAATAACATAATTTGTTTGCCAGAAATAATGCAGGTACTACATTGGTAAGGCTTTAAAGCACAGTGCCAAGGACACTTAAATGTGAAACAGTAATATATTGAACATTGTGAAACAGGTTTATATACATAATATAAGTCAAGTTAATAATAATAAAATTGACTATTACTAGTAATACGTTGAATGCCATTCTCAAGGCAATTAATAGTTTCAGCCAATTGAGTAGGCCACAATCACCTTGAAAAGTGAGTGAATTGAATGGTGATTTTAATTTCAAAACAAGAATAAATCATATTAAGCTACTCAGTTATCGTACATATCAACGTACACCAAGTAATGGCAGGGTTTTGAGATAAACATATTTTATAACAAGTATCCAAGATTCAATATACATGCAGGGAGACATTCATTTGTAAATAATATGATTGTACTTTATATAAATAGTAGAAACTAGAAATAGCCTGAATAAATAGTAAAATAACTTGTAACAAGTATTGATAGGTTACACATCAACAACTGGTTCAGCGTTAATTAATTTGAACAGGACCATTCTTATAGGATAAACATTACGATTAATAAATATAGTTTACATGGTAAACAATGATTTGAAATCTCTAAATTTGTAATACATAAGATTGAACATAAAATTAATTTTCCTATACCAGCCGGCCTTAGTCCTGAATGTAATGAAGTTTGACATCATGTTAATCGGTTGATTGCAAGATAACTCTCGGGATAATTGATTCCTTAGATGTAGCAGAATTTATATATTGCACTGTTCTTACCTCAGAGTCCAAGAAAATCCTCGAAATAATTACAAGACGACGAGAAGACCTGAGGGTGGCAAAACGATGATCCTCGAACTTCAAATTTTCTTCACAACGTGGTCCTTGCTCGTTAACGGACTGTTGCATTACATCACGGCTGATAATAGCGCCATCTAGGTCAAGCTTGGCTACTGGGTCAATCTACGGATTTTTAGATTCGCCGTTAAGTGGAGAGCGGCAATATCTGACCATTTTCGCTAATCATTACCTTACGGTGTCGACAATTACGGGCGCGCACCGCAACTGATTAATTCTAAACGGGGTGATCAGTCCCGTTTCCGAGTGCAGATAAGGCCTATGATTGCGAATCGTTACAATGTAGATGGAAGTCAGTGTCAATCATGTCCAGTCTTTAAATACGTTTCTGCAGCTCTCTCTGGTTCCTATTCCTGCCATTATCCTTAGTGCTTTCTTTTGCGTAATTGGACACGAAGATTTTCATCCGAAGAACCATTCCAGAGAGTTATTCTGTAACTTAAATGGCTTTCAAGAAGTGCATAGTATGCCATTTTTGTGGCTTCAGGACTACTGGTCTTGATTATGAATCCTTCTGAGAAGATTTATCATCCCTACGGGATGGATGTGAATTAGGCCTACCAGTGTACGTGGTTCACGTACCCACCATCAGAGTCGCAACCATCGCTTCTCCCAACAGACTCTCCCTCCCCTAACCCCTCGTCTACCCGCAAAATTCACAACCATTGTAAGAAAGGCCAGCAGATGTTCAGGGTTTGTCGGTGGTGTCAGAACTACTCGGCTCTGTCTACCCGCTCTTTCACTACAAGCCATTAGCCGTTTCAGGCCTCTGAAAAAATATTCCGAGACGCTCGTGAATTAAATAAATAGCTCACACAGCCTAACGGCAATCCACTTCTGAACCTGTAAAATGTAATCCCAATTATAACACTGTGGCAACTGATGGATAAAGTGAATTAAGTTAAACTATTGTGGATTTGGATAAACATATTATAAACTATGTTTATTTATAGGAAAAGAAACTAATCACTTAATCAAAATAAATAAAATAAATTTACTTATATTTTCAAATATTGAACTTGCAGACAATACTCATTTGCTAAAGTATATATTTTTGTTATTTTATAACTCCATTAAGGTAAAAGTCTTATGGAATTAGTAAAAATGTTATAAACTATTAGTACACAAAGAAAAAATAATTGATTGCAAATAAATAGAAATACAATGACTTCACATTTTAAAATTTAATTTTATAGAGTAGCCAAATTAAAAGACAATTCCTATTACATGTTTACACAGATTATAAATATTAAATATTACACTATACACCTAAACAATAATTAATACATAAAACTAAAAAATAATACAGTAATCATGCGTAGTTATACTCAAGTGACAATTTTTATTAGATATATAGAGATACATATTAAATTTTACACATCACATTAAGCATATTTAATTTTTAAAATCACATATTTTTAACACTGGAGTAGGCTATACAGTAGTAGCCTATTTGTATAGAAGATTTTGGACGTAATTGAAAAATCCGTCGTGTTTGCCACCTGGCTGTTGCATATCCTTTGATAGCTCAAGAAGTGTTCTTTATAGTTTGGAATGAACTATTTTCTTGAGCACAAAGATGTGGTGGTTGTTATATCCAGTCTCACATTTCATCCAAGAGTTGTGATACTTGTGAACCCACCGTTTAGATTTAAATAATAAACGTTTTTCAATTCAGACTAAATGTTTATTTTTCTTAAATTGTTTTCCAAAAACCAAGTTTACAACCTAAAATGTTTCATCACTAGGATAAGTGACACTCTCAGATCCTTGAACATACTCTCGGTTTTTTATGAGAGCTTCAGTGGTGAAGTTTTCAGATAGCTGCCTGGTAAGTTCTTTGAGGCAACTGTAGCATTTGAACTTTTTATGGCATGCAAATATACCATGAAAAATTTGAAAGGTATATTTAGTGACATAATGAGTCGGCTTTATTACCCCCATTATGAAGAAAAAATATTAAAACTGAAGCCTACTTTGGACAAAAAATGTCTACTTCCAGCCAGTGATCTATTTCTGGTCTTAGATATCTCCAGTACCATAAGTTAAGTTTGCCTCAACAAAATGCATTCATACATACCTACTTCTGCTAAAAAAATACTAAGATTTGTTTTATAACAGTCTTCAACAAATCTGCAACCCATAGGTAAACAGTAAATTTGTCTTTGATATCGCAATTTCAGTACTTATAAAAAATAATGCATACTTAATGTTTGCAAAAAAAAATCGTCGGTTAAAAATATAGTTTGACTAAAATTAAGGATTTCAATGGACACAACTTACAGCAATAAAAAGGTTATCATCTCAGAAGGATTCATAATCAAGGCTACTGGTCTGTTTAGTTCTATTCAGTCCAAATAAAGCTGAGTTAAGCTTAAGGCATATGTTGTTTAGGAGACCTTTCCAGCATAGGCTTTCATCAAGTGTTCTACCTAGATTTTTAACAGTGTCAGCTGCTTGGAGGTCTGGCATTCACTTAAAAGAGTAATTGAGAACAAGATAATTTTTAAGTGTAAATTCTTGGGCCACACTGAAGGCAATGAACAAGTCTATATCTATTTGTTTTGTATTCTTATTAGCTGTGAGTAGCACAGTGTCATCCATGTACATCAGCATTTTACAATATTCTCCTAGATGTTCTGGGAAGTCAATATGAATAGGACTGGTCCAAGGACCGAACCTTGTGGAACCTCTCTTCTGACTGGCAGAAGCTTAGACTGAACTATACTTATAAGCTCGTTGACTGTGTCCTTTAGTTCCACTGTCTGACTTCGTCCCTTGAGGTAACTTGCAAACCACCGGAGTGCTGTTTGTTGGATCCCAAGTCTGTCAATATTAGTCAGTATGAGGTCATGACCTAGGTAGTCAAGCCTTGGTAAGGTCGAAGAGTAGAATAGTTACGTTGTTGCCAATTTCTGTGTTGTCAATTATTAGTTCAATAAGGTCAATTAAGGTAATTACCCTTGTACTAAGCGCTGTCAAAAACAGGTAGGGAGAAGGTTTTTCCTCACACTTATGTTTACACAACCATTGACATGAAGGAAGTATGCTGTATGCTGATGATTCAAGTGTCTATAACCTGAAGATTTTGTCTTTCTTTCTCTAGTGTAATCTTCTCTCTTCCTATTTCATTTCTTTTCTCACAGTAATGCACAGTGTCTTTGGAATGTTAATTGTTCATTGCTGCTGCCACTGTAATTACGAGTATATCACACGTTATATTGATTGAAAGCCTGTGAATTGTTTGTTCTTCATGGTTTGTAGTCTTTGGATTTCTCATAAACCATCACAAATTATGTTTACTAAAACACAGTATTTAAAAACCAATAAGTTAAGGTAGTACAGTATAAAAGTCTACTGTGTTTTAGTACAAATTGCTTGTTCAACTGCTTTGAGAACGGCATGTTTTTAGTAAATTCTATATGATGATGGTAAATAAGTAGTACACACATGTAGAACTAAAAAAAATGTTTATTGTAAAAATATTTTCATAAATACAAACCTATGAATGAGTATTGATAAATATCAATAATACTTCTAATAAGCTAACTTACCCTAAAACTATATACCCTGTGTAAAATATCACATAAATAAAGTTAAATTTTGTATGCATATTAACACAATCTGGAAAACAAATATTTTAAACTTAACCAACCAATAATACTGTTCATTTAGTGGTTATATGGTTATTGTTATTTGAAAATCTTAATAATTATTAAATTACACTTGCTATAAAGGAAACAGTTTTTTTAAGGTTTAAATTATTTAAAAAATCTAGTAACAATATTAATTGGTAGCCTTTGAGAAAAATTATGTTTTCTCTTTACACCAGTGAGTCCTTGGAATCATGTGAAACTGAAGAAGGCATTGTGAAATAATTTTTGGAAGATTTTCTCCTTAAACAGCGAACAGTCAAGATGCAGATTATGATATAGCTGATCACAGCAGCTGATCCCACCACTGTAACAACAGTTAATTAAATATAGTAGACTGTTATTTTTAGAACAAAAACACAAATGATGAAACATACTATGAATTATTGCAGTGCACGATTAAACTTGCACAAAAATAAAAGTTCATAAATTTGTAAACTCTTACTTGCTGGCCATAGGTTCCTAATTGATACAGATGTGGAAAGTTGGCACTCCTGATGCCAATCCTCAGGCAGTAATGGTTGTATAAGTGTTAGGAACTGTTCCAGTGGACATACTGCGCTGCAGGACTTCATGGTCAAAAGTAAAGGCTCACTGACAGTGGAGTTTCGATAGAATAGCTGAAAAATAGAATATACTCTATAATGCCCTGGGTAATGTAAGCAGAGCTCTCAAAAGTTTCTTTGAAAATGCTTGCAAGTTTAATTTAAAATATCCTTTCCGGCTCAGTTGAAAGAAAGATAGACTTTCACACAAGATCATCCAAAAATAACAAACTGAAGATGCATTATTTGTTAGATGATGTTTGATTTACACAATACTGATGGAACAATAACCCTCAATGAGTGCATGTAAATAACATCTTAGCACTATCAAAGATTTATAAAGTCCATAATCTTGAAATCTTACTAGACAAAAATGTTTACAACCATATACATTTCTTTGTAAAAACATGGACTTGATTCAGTTACAATTCATCTGAAATTATGTTTGTAAACATATTCACTTATAATGGTTCAATTGTATACTTTATAACTTTAAACGACCACCATATTGATACCTGAAAAGTTTTCAAAAAATAAGTAGACAAACGTTGCTTGGAATTACTCGACAATTTTATGAGAAGTGTTCATTTTGATTTATTTTGTGAAATATTTGAGATACAGTTTGAAACTTTTCATTGGTTAGGACTGACTAACTAATTAACTCATCCAAACTACATACAAATACTGCCTCTGTACAAAGTTTAGTCTGTATCTAATAAGAACTACGGTAGTTATTGTGTTCACAATTATCCCCGCATTGTTGTATACTAGTTAAAACTTTGTAAGCCTTCTATCCGGAAACCATATGTGATGTAGAAAAACACGGGACAAACATAGTAAACAGCTTGAAACTTTTAAAACACTTTTGCTTTGCACTATAATACAAAATACACTGATATATAACCATTCCTTTTTCAAACTTTGAATGGCCACCATCTTGAAACCTTAGGAAATATTGAAAAAGTAAAAAAATAAAACTAGTTTATAATTATATAATATAAGTAAAAAAACATATCTTTTTAGGTCTGTATTGTGAAGTCGTTGAGTTAAAATATTTACTCAAATGTGAATGGTCGCCCATCTTGAAACTTTTGTTGTTTTGTTAGTGCTCATTTGGCCATTTCTTTAGTTTTATCTGTGATTAGCTTAGCTGAAATTCAATTGTCATTTGCTATCTGGGTTTTCAAATGTTGCTGGGAAACTGGGTGAATTATAGAGGTCTAAAGACATTAGCAGATAGAATTTGGAACAAAATCACCAACAAGAGAGCAAAAATTCGGGACAAGTTTAAAGCACACAGAACTGAAAAATATGAACAAGGAGATGTTCGTAATAAGAATACCTACAGATAATTAAAAATTTTGCTGAATATAATACAAAATGTGTTAAAAGTGAAGTTTTATTTTTTGTTGGCTTACAAGGCCAGTGTCATGACGATCGTGCAGGTTTTCTGGTCGAAACCACAGTGAAAGATTTATGACACCAATTTAAATGTTGAAGTATTTAGGTCTTGCTGTGTAGAGCCATCTTCATTCAATAATTGTTACATCAAAAACAATTTAGTTTAAATTATGAAATTTAAACGTTTCTTTTTAATAGAACGCTTGACTACAAAAACATATACCAAATGGAAATTATAATGCTAGAGTACAAAAACAAAGTACCCATGTGGACTTTAGAAATGTCTGGTTTCTTTTGAATATTGTTCTTTGCAGCCAAAATCAATATACCTCAATATTTGACTTATTTTTTATACAAATTCTATACATTTCATAGTTAATAATAAACAAAAATCCTTTTTAAAGGAATAAAAACTTACTGTAACAAAGTAATCCTGGTCAATAAGACGAAGTTCAAGCAACACACAAGAAGCGTAAGGAGGGAAGTGGATTTCAAAGGCCTTAAAAGTGTTGAGGAAGGCCGATATTGTAGCATCATGAGCAGAGTATACCCAGAGTCTACGATTGGGACTCAATGTTCCTGCGCTCTTGGCACGGAAATGTTCTGCCATCTCTTTCAGGAGAGAACCTATTTCAACAATCAGTTAAACAAAGGTCCGTCTTGTAATAGCTTTAAAAACTACCCCATTCTAATCAACTAACAATAAAATGTAGTCCTCAAAACATAGTGTTTTATTTTTGTAATATATAATGACAGCAAAATGTCCAAAATCCTATTATCCTTAAAAATGATCCATCGTTAATAAATAATTGTAAGAAGAAAAACACTGTAAATTAGAACAATGTGATATGTAACAAGTGTAATTATTGTATTACAGTAACTTTATCATACCAATTTTTAGTCGCTGGAGAAGTGGTGTCCATGTGGGCAGCACAAAACTGTACAAGCCGGCTTCCTTTATTGGTTCGGGGTATATTGACCGTGCCCAATTTGGTAAGGGTATATTGTGCTGTTCCTGTGTTATTACAACTGAGTTAGCAAATCATACAACCATGAATTCTCAAATGTTACAATCTATTTCATTATCATGAATGTTTCATTTCATAAAATGTTTAATTGCATCAAATTGTTCTCATTGTTTACTCTAGCACATGAAATTGAATTATTCAATTACTACAGTAATACCATACAATTTTGATTTATTTAGACTATTTCTATGATTATATAAGCATTTAACAGAACGTTTTAAAATTTTAATTAAAATACAATGTAAAATATAAAATACTATTAATCATTCGGGAAATAACTGAAAGAACTTTTTTCTGGGGTTAACAATATTGGTAGTAAAAAAAAACTTCATGTAGTGATTCTTTCCATTATTGATGAAAAAAGTAACATGTTTTCAAAAAGGGCTTTTATGTATTAGATTTTTAAATATTCTTTTTATAAGTGGGTAACAGACATATTGGGTGAGGATCATTAAAAAGCAACAAGTCTTATTATCTCTTATAATTTTGTTCAAGGAGTTGTCATCTTCAACTGCCATGTCCCTGAATCTCTAATTTTATTTTGTTCAGGGTATACAGTGTTGCAGGGAACCATGCATTAAAAAGCATTACATATTCAAATAAGCAAGAATAATGCTGTGAAGACTTATATGAGAAAATTTAATTGGTTCAGAGGCAGATGCTTTAGTAAATTTTCAACTCTCTGTGAGCACAGTTTCTCAAGGAAGGTCAACATTACAATCTACAGCAGAAGTGAAGTAGTAAACCGCCCTCAAGATATAAGTTTGAGTGATCACAAATATGCTACTCCCATTTGTCCATTGTCTTTTTTCATTACATTCTATTTGCATTTTCTTCAACATCTCAAAAAGCCCTGATGGTAGCAGAGAGCAAAGAAATTTCTTTGCTCGCTAGATATTGGTTTTTCAAGCAAGAATCAGAATTTGATACTGGTATATTATTCTAGGAACCAAGATTTCAAAATCGGACAAATAACCTGCAGCATGCTAGAAGTATTGAATAAAGTGGTATATGGTTTGGTACTTCCATCAGTGTTGACAATCGCACAAGAGGAAATTTCCTCTTTAGTGAACCACTGCTGGAATATAACTTTCAAACCTTTTGACTGAATATTGTAAAAAACAATTTATAATGAAAGATAATGATAGATTCCTTACATTGTTTTTGCTCTGTCAATGAATACATGCAGCAACTGTATAACTTGCATATTTGTATAATTATTTAGCTGAATAATTTTATAATTTGGTAAGATCACCAATGTAATGCAATTCCATAAGTTACTGGAAGTTGGAATCAGCTATGACTGACCTCTAAGGCTAGCTCGTCATACACCTTCAATGCATTAGGGAAATCTCTCACTTCGCGGCCAGTGTGGTTGGAAACGTAATCGTACAAGTCTGCAAACTTCTCTTGGAGGGCTTGCACCTCAGGTAATTTACTTGCTCGCTCCAATTCTGCTTTGAACGCTGGACAAGGATACGTCGAAGAAGCTCCCAACAGCTGAAACATTACACAGATTGTAAAAAAGCATTAGTCATAAATCAAGGCATGGTTTATCAATTGTAAGGAATGAGGAGCCATATAATAAGTGGGATATATATATATATATATATATATATCAAAAGTTCAGAAATAATACCACTACTAGGAGACAGTAAAAAGAAAAATTGATAAACAAGGAATGAGAACCAAACTAAATGATTAGATAAAATGAAAACATAATATATGAAATAGTAATAAAATACAGATTGTCTACTATGTAGACTCCGGCAATTTATTTATACAGTATTTCATATAGTCTGCTACGTAAACGCTGCAGTGCTATAGAGGATACAAATCAATAACAAAAATTGTAAGTTTTGAATTACCTTTCTTTTAGAACTTTTAATAATCTTTTCTTGTTACCACTACATTAATAAACATTCACTGTCCTAACTGCAAGTTTAATGATAATAAATTTATATTGGAAATAGACTTACATAGTCAGCCTGCACTGGTACTGTATGGACTGGTACAGACTGCCATGTCAGTGCCGGGTGCCAGCTCTCTCTCATTGTTGGATGGTACAGTCCAGCCATGGCACACTGGGCACTCATCAGTGTACGATCCACATCACTGCTCTGGATGAAGATCTCATCTGGGTCATAACGATCACTGACCAAATCATTGTAGCGGAGACGCAGCCATCGGCCCAACTCAAACTCTTGAACTCTACCTACCTGATAACAAAATTTTAAACTATTAAATGGCTGTAAGTTTTACTCCTCACCTCACAAATAGCATGCAGTCCTTTCAACTTGCATCCAAATTGGTCTGTATAATTTGTTTTCACTTCTAACTGGTTTTAATATCCAGTAGAACCCAGTTCTATAAAGTGTAAACTATGATGTCATTTACAATTGACAACTTCATGGATGTGCAAGAATGTTTAACTTTTTAAACTGAGATTTGTTAAGATAATGGGATAAGGGAATAACTTGTTCGATATGGTAGTTCATTATGGAGTACACTAATGATCTAATCAGTTTCAATACCTATATCTGAGGGAGACTTGTCTTCTTTGCCTTTATTGAATTGTAGAAGCTGGAGGAGCACAAGACCCTTCTTTGAATGTGGTATGGTTGATGTCAAAAATTCCCGACTGCTACCACCCGTTATTCCTTGCCACAAGGTGACTGTTCTAAGAAATCTTGACATAGGGTAATACCAATCCCTCCTTTCATCTTATATGACTATAAGTTATCGCACCGGAATCATCGAAAAAACCTTTTAGGGTTTTAGGTGCAATGGTTTCTGAAGTTTTTTTTTAGGATTAGGATTATAACTTCAGTTCCATATCATGTATGATATAAGTTATAAAAGAGACTGGCTGACATTTTAATCTTAAAAGTTTTTTCATTGCTGGGCTCTGTACTCATACTTTATCTTTATCAATGGTATAAATAAGGCACTGGATTTTTTAAGTTAGAAATTAAATGTTTGTCTTTAAAAACCTTTTTTTAGGTTTGAGTAACATTAAAAAATTAAATTTATGATGGTGAATGTTTAACAAAAAGTGCTCTCTATTTAAAGAATCATTGCCTCAAAATCTTAAAAATGTCAAGAAGTAGTCATGAAAAGTTAACAAAGAAATATTTTCCAAGTATAACTTTTATCTACAACATTTAAACAATTTAAGAATGTGGCAGACATTTTCTGTATGGATACATATTTTAATTTAATAGAACACATTTAAAAATATCTGCCACTAATTTTAATAAATTTATACACTAATTATTGATTTCTATCAATAATAGTAAGTAATACAGAAAGTTGTAACCGGTAGTCAATTAAAACATTATTTAAGTATAAAAGTTTACTCACATCAGTTAACTGTGCAATTTTATTTGGCCAGTTTGAAGCATCTTGGTACGGATCAGTTGGATAAAATTCCAGAGGCATTCGGTCTCCATGTCGAAATAGCTGGAAATAAAAATCATGAAACTGATTGGTAATGCAATGCTTCAAAATAAAACTAAACCCATACAACTCATAGAGCATTAAGTTATTGTAATACATAACATTACAAACTGGTGTTTATAAACCACTTATACTATAAAGTTAAAACTTTAGTACACTAAGGTTCCAGTAAATGTTTAAAACATTTGTTGATCAAATTCAGTTATGTGACCATAACATATACAAGTTTTTTTTTTTTTATAGACAAGTCCTAATAACAGTTAAATGGACTGTTTATGACTTTAAATGTTCAGTTTGCAATGAGAATAAATAGTTTTTTAAACAGAATTTTTGTTTTCAAATTGACAATTAATACAGGAATTAACAAATTTACTGGATAAAAATAATAGTTAAATACCGTCTTAAACATAAATATCTATGGCCTCTACAATATGTTATACACGTTTTGCCTCCTGAACTGATGTTTGACTATGAATAAATAAAGTTAAATAACTTTCCGTCATTAATCAAACTATTTTTTTAATAGAGTGCAGTCCAATGATCAAATTAGGTTGTTGAATTTGTTAAAAGCTGATTAAATGTATTAAAAAGCTGTAGAAATGAATGAAATGTATGAACATTAAGTAAAATGAAGTATTGTGCCTTAGTAAGGCTAGGTACCCAGATGTACAAAGGGTATCTGCTATTGTTACAGTTCTGAAACGTGGTTTGTTTTCCATAAGTAGGATCAGAATCAGAATATCTTTATCATCATTTGTCAATTTTAAATTATACACAATACCAGCAAATAAATGTGTGTAGTAAATTATATTATACAAGACATAGATACAATGCATTATGTTAATTTTAAAAACACAATAATATAATTAGCCTTAAACATGACCAATAATTTTAAGTGTAAGGCTAAGGGAAAGTCTACACTTCCCAAGGGCCTCTACTATCCAGACATGTTGGAGTACTCATACAAAATATGAAAAAAATTGACAATGCAAATAAACCTAAGCAGACAATATTGGGATCAGAGAAAACTACACTGAGAAAGTGAAAACTACCACAAATCCACCTATCCTAAGTAAGATTGATATTGGTAGTCAAAATTCCTCAAGTGAATAAAAGGCCTTACTTAGTATAAACCGGCCTGACAATTTAGCTGCATACCTGTATGGTTGAAGTTCTCTGCTTAGTAGTTTGTTAAAACAATTTGCAAATATTCATGACTAGCTATTGTCTCCTGTAGCACGGAAGAAGGTATAATAATATCCTGTGCCCTTCGAGTATAGACAATAGACAATATACTTTATTCATAATCTTTGAGATTAGAATGGTGTCATTACATAGGTATACAAATAATATAAATTTGTATTAATTCAGGTCGGTTGAAAAGCTGTTAATTCATCATTTCTCCTCCAGTCCAGGAATTCTTCAATGGTAGTAAGGGCGGTGAAGAAGCCAAGTAGTCAGTTTTCTTCTGAGCTGCTATTGTCTTGTGGTGTTTTTGACCTCTTGTGGTAGGATGTTTAGAAATTTTGTTCCAGCATATGTGGGTTGTTTTTCAAAGAGGGTCAGTCAATTGGTGGGAAGTGTATAATTTTGTGCCGCTCTTGTGTTGTAGGAATGTACATCAACTCCTCTTATCAGGTTTTGTTGACTGGCATAATAACTGCTTCTAGGATGTACAGAGCTACTGCATTCAGTAATTTTTGCTGTTTAAAGGCATCTCTACAGGATTCCTGGGGTCCTAATCCTGTTAGTATACGGACTGTTTTTTTCTGTAGCACAAGTACCCTTTGCATGTTAATTTTGGAGGAGTTTCCCCATACATTTATCCTGTATTTGAGGTGGCTTTCAAACAGAGCAAAGTAAGCACATATTACAACTTCCCAACTGGCAATCTGTTTTATTCTTCTTAGTACATATAATGCCGAGCTAAGTTTTCCACATAATTGGTTAACCTGGTCGTTCCAGGAGAGAGTTTCATCTATGACTACTCCAAGGTAATTCACACTATCCACCCTTTCGGCCTCCGGCAGTTCCAGAACTTCATCTTTTCTTCTTCCTAATACTAGTTGCTGGGTCTTGGTATTGTTTAGTACTAGGTTATTTGCTTGACAATACTCTATTGCCAGATTTATTGCTATATAGGACTCTATTTCCAATTGTGATGGGTGTGTATTTTTTAGTAGGAGGACTGTATCATCAGCGTACATTAGCATAGAGCAGTAGTTTGTGATATATTCAGGGAAATCACTGACAAAGATGATATAGAGAATAGGTACTGATCCTTGTGGGATGCCTCTGTCAACTGGAAGATGTAACAGTACAATTTTCTCAATAATTTTGGATACTACAGGGAGCAAGGTGATTGGCCGATAGTTACTGTTTTGAGTTGGGTTTCCTTTTTTGAACTTTGGATAGAATTTTGCTGATTTTAATTTTGATGGAAAAATACCTTGTTCAAATGATTTATTGATTACATCTGTTAGTGGGCATATTAGTGAATCAATGCAGTTTTTTGTCAGTTTTGTAGAAATGTCATCAAAACCAGTTGCATTTTTGATTTGATTTGCATTATGGTTGTTCTCACTTCATTTTGAGTTGTCGGCCAAAGAGCAAGAGTGCCATTTGTAGTCATGGATCTCTTTAAAACAAGCAAAATCATTTTGGTTCTTTTTAACATGTATACAATTTAAATTAATGGCTTATAAGCTAAATTGGTTATAATTCTTACTGCCTTTCTTTGCTATGTGAAAACCTGGCCAGCACACTTACTATTTCTCCAGAGTACTGCAGCAGCAAAGTGAGAGTGAAATTCACTAAAGTAAGGGATAAGCATCCTATCTCCACCAACCCAAGATTTTAATTTTCTTAGTAGAAAACAGGGCCTAGATTTTTTTTAAATTACTGCATTGGCGTGAGCTTCCCAAGAAAGCTTCTGGTCAAAAGTCACTCTGAGTAATTTAAATGGTTTAGAGCAATTTTCCTTTAAGTTCAACTTTTTCAATATGAAGCAAATTTGTCCTGTTTTATCAGTATTAACTTCTAGATTGTTGCAACTAAACCAAGAATTAGCAACCTCCATTACCTCATCACAGTGTGGTGCTCTTACCTCACTGAGTAATTTACCAGTAACTGTAAATAAAATAATATAATAATGATAATAAATGTCGTGGACATAGAGAGTGATCTTATATGGAACATTAAAAGGAACACTTTGTTATGTACCAGTTTTTTAATAGCATGTTATTTTTATAATTTAGTATTCTTAACAGATCTTTTAGCAAAATTAATCTTTTATAACATATCTACAAACTGCAAAGTGGCTCAATGTATTGTAATACATTTTTTTAAATTCAAAACCTTTCCAAAATAATTTATTAATGTTTCTTTATCCAGCTGGTCACAATAAGGTGCGTTAAACACTTTTCATCATGGGATATTGTAAAATGTAGTGTACCCCGAGGCTTAGTTATGGTACCATTATGTTTTCTGTTGTATGTTAATGACCTTCCTCATGCCTTCACCAGAGCTAGTACAACCCTATTTGTTGATCACACATTCAAATGCTTTCATCAAATTAGATTTTTGAAACAATTGAATTTTAAAAATTAATAGCCATATTTTTCAAAACAAGTACACTTTTTATCAGACAAGACACGGTTATTTTCAATACCTGATTCATCGACTGAAATTATACAAACACGAAACATTATTCAGCCTTGATACGCTACACGCTTGATATGCAAATTCACAACTACATGAGATGGAAACAAACAGTCCATTAAGTGCTCTTAATTATCCCTACAAAAATACCGTATTGGTAAGGCTCTGAAGCTGAATTTTTAAATGTGCAAAAGTAAAGTAAAATGTTTGTTTTTAATCTATATACTTTCAGGTAATTTAGTCTTATATTCATTAGGTGCTATATTTTTTCATAATATAAATTTAATGTAATTGGCTTGCTGTAAAGCATATTGACAAATCATGTATTTACTGCACAATCATTATTGTTCAATAACGTAAACTGTATGTGAATGCTTGAATAAATTGAAATTTGTAATTTGCATAAGTGGTAACAATAACAATTTTATTTTGATACAATATGAGAACAAAAATTGGCTTACAATATGGGAGAAAACTACTTGTCCTAGATTGCTGTGGGTGTCAGGATTGGAGGAAACAGCCATTGCAAAAGACAAGCCACACACAACACTCACAATGAACAACATGTTGCCTCTCTCAGACTGAAGACTGACCACGTAGGGAGGATTATATAGTAGTATGTCGCCTTGACAGGACCTTCCTCAATGCTATTCCGTAATGCACCACGTGACTATCTGTAAAATATAAAAATAAACTTTGCCAAATTTTTCCACTGATTAAACATCTAATCA
This sequence comes from Homalodisca vitripennis, assembly GCF_021130785.1. NCBI lineage: Eukaryota > Metazoa > Arthropoda > Insecta > Hemiptera > Cicadellidae > Homalodisca > Homalodisca vitripennis. The sequence goes on from NC_060211.1 coordinate 80,184,644, forward strand.
GTGTGATAAGAATCAATTTAATGTAACTCCATTCTCTTATATGTCACCTTATATCACATTTAACATTATTGCAGCATTGCTACTTAACAGAAATTAAATTCATTCTATTGCTGATACAAATTTAAAAAAAAGTCCAATTAATGATCTGTCTGAATGATAGGATTAGACCAAATAAACCAGTGCTGACAGATTTGTAGATATTTAGAATAAACATCCAAGAGTATTTTTTGTAGGTATTTTAGAGTAACTTTCCATCACTCTGTATGTTAATGGGCTACTTTCCAATACTGCTGAGATCTGCGAAAGTTATTATTTCCCTCGTAACTGTCAGCTGACGTTTCCTTCTCACAAACGTTATTTTCCCTGTATAAACAATTCTTTACCTGTCCTCCTCCTTATACTAATGGTTATAGTCTCTGCTCTCTAACCGAGAGGTCACATGTTCAAATCCCGGGGAGGTCTAATCATGTACTTTGTACTTTAATAAAAAACCAGTGCACTTCAAAGCCGGCATAGCTGACACTGAGGCTTAAATGAGATTTAAAAAAAATTCTTTACCTATGTAAACATCTCTTTCTCTGTTTTGACAGGCCTATATTCAAACAGCTGATTGTAGCACAAAAATAAATTATAAAATAGTGTTTAGTTTCCTTACAAAAGAATAATTACCAGATTATGAAATGTCAGATAATCTTTGAAAATATTTAGAGTGCTTTTTTGCATTGTGATGAAAAAATATTCTTCAATACTTGTCACAAAAGTTCTATTGCGGGGTTCGATAGCATTTTACCCTTGCAATCTTACCTTGTTATAGGTCACTTTTGAGAGTAGTAATGCAATGTACTATTCTCTATTCAGTCCAACCCTCCTAGATAATTTTAGAAACTGTATAAGATTACTGAATTATTTTCCCTTTATTGCGCAGAGATGTTCAGTAGGTCTGGACTCAGTTGATGCTTGCTACTAACTAACCAGCAGATTTATCAAACTCCCTAATGCTTAGCAGGAGGGTAATGTTTTCAAGCCTAGATAATAATTTTAGATAAGAGGGATATGGATATAACTCTTAATTGACTGGCAGGGAAATTCTAGACCTTCATGACTGGTGGGTTTGAGCGTATTAATCTAAATTTGGTATCCATCTTTGATTCTGTCTAATGGAATAATCCTTTGACACACCTTGTTAGTGGTGTTATCATGGTATAGACCGCCATATAGTGAATTCAGATGTGATCTAAGAACAGACCTTGTCGACGGTGTAAACAACAATCATTGCTATTCTATTGAATTGCTGTTGTACTCCAATCCACAAAATAATAAAATTAAAGGTATTGCAATAAAGTTTTAAAATTATATAAAATTAAAAAGAAGATATAAATTGCATTAGATTTTGGTTAAATATTACAATATAATCATGAAAGATATTGTGGAGGAGAATTAAAATTTTGAACTACCTCAAAAACTGTCCAAAAACTATCAAAAGCAGTTCTGAAACTACATGAACATTTATGTTTATGTGTGGGACTTGACCATTAATTTTTATGTACAATAGAAATTAATTCAACCTATTTACAAATATTATATAACCTAGTGGATGTTACTTTCTCTGTTCATCCATTAACTTAGTAAACATGATCCAGACGGACATTACAAAAAACTTTTATTTTACAAAAAAAGACCAAATTAGCATTTTGTAAAGAGAAGTATAATTTTCATATTTCGGAAAAATTTGTAATAACATGAACTTTGACCCAGACACCTTCTGGGAACACTTCCAGATTAAGTATTATAAAAAAACAGATCTTTGGTGACAGCAAGCTTACTCATCATCCCTCAGGTGAAGCTGAAATCGTATTTCTTGACTGCTTTATAAACAATAAAGGAGCATTGTCATATATGACAGCTGTATTTCAGACATAGTAACAATGCTGGAGCTAGTAACTGTCAAGAATGAAAATAATTTAATAATATCTTATTAGATTCAGTTCATAGATCACTAATATTCTGGTACTGAATAGTGAAGCTTATCAAGGCTTACTAATACTTTCAGCCTACTCCGATAATTGTAAGGCTCGTAAGTATAGTTATTATGGAGCAGAGACATCTAAACAGAAGAATTTTCTAAAAGCAGCTCAAGGATTTTTTAAAACATACCTCTTGCTTTAAGAATTATACTTTAGCATTAGTGGTTAGTCTAATTATTGAAAATTGTCACAAACTAAATCCTTTGACAGTACCACTAAAAATGTTCTCTATAAATATACACTATATTACTAACAGTGCCTCATCTTTTCTGATGTTCAGTCATTTACTGTCATTGCAAAAACGCTTCATCTCTTTAGTTGTAGCTCTGTAGATTTTCTTTTACTTGGAAGTTTTAATTGCTTTTATTAACAACATTGGATGTCCAAACAGCTTATGAGTAATTGGATATAAATTTTATCATTGATACTGTCAACAGTTCCTGAAGAACCATCTACAGCAGAGATTCTTTCCGGCAATCCCTTTTCTTGCTGGCTTTGAATGAATCTGAAGAATTGATGGATTAGAAAGATTGGGATGAGAAAACTTCAGCTCACTAACCAAGATTTTCTGAGTTGTGTTTTCTTTAATAAATCTTAACTTAAATTAATATAAATTATAAAATTAATTTTTTAACTTATTTGGAGAATGTGTTATGGTGAACTTTTAACGTTAAGTGTACCATTTTTAATTATATTTTAGCCAACTTCACCAATTCTGCTAAAAATATAAGATTGTATTGAACTAAAAAAAATTGACAAAAGAAAAACAGTAACATTTATATTCTGTTGTTATATTTAAAGATTTCATCACAATCTCTGTAAATCTAGTGATGATTGCATCAGAACAAAATGCGATTCAACCAAATGAATTGTGCTAATCAAAATACCAAACCATGTTAAAGGTCAATTAGTATGTTATTTATAGTTCAAATGTTTACTTTTCTATCATGGCTCCAAAACAGTAATAAAACTTATGTAATTTTAATCAACATAAAATCATAACCGCAACTTTTGTTGCCTTTTACAGTACTTTTATTAGTTGTTTATTAGTGTATGACTTAAGGAAATTATATTTTTGTATAAATGAAAACATGTTACTCCCTGAAGCTATGATTCATCTACATAGAGTAAATATTTCAAAATTTATCTTCAGCAATTTTTATTTGAACCTGATTACAAAATTTTCTACTTTTAACAGATGGAATTTTGAATAAAGTTATAATATTTTAAATTCTTTTATTCAGGAAATGTATCTTAAAAAACTATGAATTTAACATAACAAACATTTGGATAGAAATACATACTGTACAACAGTTTAGTTTGTCTCAAGAACAAAATTGGTAATGTCTATAATATGATTTCTACTATTATAGTGACACAAACATATTCCTGTTATTGTAGCTTTACTAAGTTAGTTCATGGTTAATATTAAAACTTGGTAATCTATATTTTTGATATGAAAGTATTAGATCCGGCTGCGGCAAAACGGTTTTTCCTCTGGAACAATATCTTTCAATATACACAATACTATGTACGTTACGGTGTGCCGCCCATATTCAGACAACTTTATAATGGACTGACTTATAATTAATTTAAGGGGGGTCGGGAGCTCCATTTTAAGCCCATGTTAAATTCTCATACTTTAAGGAACATTTACAAAAAAACTATAAATGATAGCACTTAGAACTTTTTTTTTCTTGATAAAGCACAACAATATACATAATTTTTAACACGAGATTTTTGTAAAAAAATATTTTTTTGGATTTTTTGGCAATTTAAAAAAAAAAATACTCTAAAAATTACCAGTAATTTTTATAAATTAGTCGCAATAAAACATTTTCTGATTGAAATTTTTAAAAATCCATGTGTTTATTAAAATGTGTAGAATAATGCCCACTCCAAGATAAAAAAAAATATTGATCTATCATTTATATTTTTGGAGATAATGTTCCTTATTTACCGAAAAAATTCATTTTCGGAAAAAGCCATTTATTTGGAACATCCATTAGCTTAGCAACTAAACTTGCTTTATAAATGCATTCTTGCACCATATGAGGGATTGTCTGCTTCCTCTGCTTCATAGTCGTCTTCTAGCCTCTTTTTTTTGCCACTGTAGTCTGTCTTCAACACTTTTTTTCTATGTCATCGACGGCTTTATTCACTTTTTTGATGCGTAGCATGTCCATGTCTTGAGGCACATACACACAGTTTACCCCAGGTACAATCCCTAATTTAGCAAACACTTTCGCATCTGACTATATTGCCTTTGTTGAAGACAGCAATAGCAATCATATACCCCTAATTCTAGAGTTGATAGCATGACAAAAGTTCGCTTGGGAATACAGCCCAAATCATGTTATTGAGCGATTCACTTTGGTTCTGTTCAAGCAGGTTTTGAAGAATTTGCAGATTTACAATGTCATTAGTGCCACAGTTTACCTTAGTACTTATTGTAATCTGCAAGACAAGAACTAATTTTCTTACTATACAAACTCTCCCTATTGAGGCTCTGGAGGAATTGGGCTTAGTGCACTAGTCCTAGGTTCTGGGCTTTGTGTACTAGGCTTAGATTCTAGGCTTCTCACACAGTCACTATCTACAAACACCACTTTAGGCTTCCCTACTTGCTTACGTTTTTTAAAGACTTTGTTACAAAATCTAGGCATTGCAATACTTTGAAATAAAACTTCTAACACACAGAAAACACCAGAAACTTCAGAAAATAAACTGTGACATTTGAAATGTTATTCTTGGTTATAAACAGAAGGAAAACAATAACAAACAAGGTAAATGAAAGAAAAAACAGGTGACAAACAACTGTACCAATAGCAAAAAACGTAATAGTAATACAGCTCTATTTTGCATAAAGAGTTATAGTACAATATAAAATACTATCTCCTCAATGCTGAACTCTCACCAAAAATTTGAAGTACAGCCTGTAGAAAAAAATTTTGGTACTTTTGGGATTATACCGACCACACTAGTATGAAGAACACAAAAATAGAAATTTATAGAAACAAAACATGATAGAACGAAAAAAAACAACTCTTCAATTACAAAATTACAAACTTACAAGCATTTCCCAGGTATTGTGATCGTTTATTGTTGTCGCTGTTATCTTATCTTTCTCGAGAATCCTGATTACGGCAGACCGCGCGGCATCACGTGATTTGCACGGTACATAATTGCCTTTCCATTACAATTCAATTTATATTTCTGATTAGCCCCTCTAGAATTTGATATTTTACTGATAGGTACTATCTCGAGGGATGTTTTTCTTTCGTCGACATCAGCGCGGGGCAGCACCGAAGGTGCTGCCAAAGCCCCGCGCTGATGGCCGGAGGCACTCGCATTTTGGGTGGCGGAATGTGAATCAAGAATAAAAACAAGTTTTTAGTGTTTTTTTAATAAAGAGTTTAGTTTGGTAAATGTTTGTTTTTGTTGAATTTTTGTGTTTGGAGAAATGTAGAGGTAAAACACGGAAGTACAACAAAGCGATGCACCAGCTGAACGGGCGGCGAGACTCTGCAATCACGTTATCTACTAGACGCTCGACTTTGACCTCTGTTCTGAGGATGGGGAGGGGTTTGCGATAAGACAATTCCTGTTTTATATTGACGAAATATTGTTCTACGCTAATCTAGTAATCAGTAGAAACGAAATGTGAAATAACGATTCATGTCTGGGTGTGGTCGGTATAAATCCCAAAGTACCAAAATTTTTTATTCAAGAACTACTTGACCGATTTTCATGAAATTGATCTTGAATTAACCGCTATGAAAAAGCAGAATAATATTCAATAAAAACACAAAAAAAGTAATTTTTGACCCATTTGACCTCCCCGACCACCCCCCTTAATATATTATAATTATTTTACTGTTTTTTGGAAATATGTTAGTACGAATATAAAAAAAAACAAAACAAATTCGTTACTCTGTGCATGAGCACAGAATATAGCACATGTCTATACAAGGTGTTTGAAAAGTCTGTACGGCTTAATATTTTACAAACCATACCAGATTAACATCTATAAACTTTGCACAGTGTCATATGGCTATGTAAACTATTTTTTCTTGGTATTACCATGACATGCAAACCATGGGGGGACGGCCCACAGAGGAAAAAACATGGAAATCTTAAATTAAAGCATGTGTCGAGTGATACCTCATTTCAAAGAGCTCACTTAGTAGAGTTGAATGCCGCAAACCGCATCTCAAAAGGTTTATCCAATCAGAAATGGCGGGTTGTTTCAGGTACACATTGTGAAGTACATTATGCGCTTGCCATTTCTGACTGGATCGTCGTATTCTGATGCGGTAGGCGGCGTTTTTACTCTACTAACCAATGGTTTCAATGATTAGTATTTATAAAAAATAACAAAAAAAATGTAAATTCAAGAAATTAAGTGGTAAGTTAAACTATTTCACCATAAAGAACAATGGTAGAACTTAATTAATTCATAAACATAAAGACGACGAATTCATTATAGTTTTATTTATTGTGTGATAAATTTATGTCATAATTTGCTAATTAAAAAAAGTCAGTGAAAACACATCATCGCCACAGCCGGATCTAATACTTTCACATCAAAATTATAGATTACCAAGTTTTAATATTAACCATGAACTAACTAGTAAAGCTACAATAACAGGAGTTACATTTAGCTTGCTTAATTTCTGTGTCAAAATACATAGAGCAAATAATTTATAAACAAAATATCTATCTTCTACTTTTTATTTTGACAACATTGAAAAAAGGTAAAAGTTTCTGGGCACTTTTCAACCAAACTGTAATGTTGAAAATTTATATGCTCTATGTATCAGGATTGTGTTGACTGAAAAGCAAAAAAATAGGATACCTCCACTCTGGCCAAAAATAGTTTAACTGTTACTGAAATTGTTTCATGTTTATGAAATATTGGAGAGAAATTCGAGTTATATCATGATACTTAAAAACTGTTTTACTCTGACTTTAGGGCCCCAGAATACTTCTTTAAACTTAAAAAATTAATCAAAGATTGTAATATTTTTTAGTTGCCATCCCCTTCGGAAGTGGTTAGAATGTAATTCAAAAAGGAATATGCACACTATGTCCCTGTTTTGCAGTAGGAAATTGTGTGCAAAGCCGTGGGTATCAGCTAGTTAATAAGTAATAAAGCCAAACAAACAGGCTTGCAATGTTGTGTTTCATAATATAGATGTTTGTCACTATAATAGTAGAAATCATATTATAGACATTACCAATTTTGTTCTTGAGACAAACTAAACTGTTGTACAGTATGTATTTTCTATCCAAATGCTTGTTATGTTAAATTCATAGTTTTTTAAGATAATATTTCCTGAATAAAAGAAATTTAAAAATATTATAAAACTTTATTCAAAATTCCATCTGTTAAAAGTAGAAAATGTTGTAATCAGGTTCAAATAAAAATTGCTGAAGATAAATTTTGAAATATTTACTCTATGTAGATGAATCCATAGCTTCAGGGAGTAACATGTTTTCATTTATACAAAAATTATAATTTCCTTAAGTCATACACTAATAAACAACTAATAAAAGTACTGTAAAAGGCAACTGTATGGTTTATAAAATACTAGCGGGCCCGGCGCGCTTTGCTGCGCATTTCAATAATTTTTTGCAAAAGTTGCCCGCGGCTTCGCACGCAATTTCCCGTTGAAAACAGTACACTATATTCACTTATTCTTTTTCTATCACATTCTAAACATTGCTGAGATAATTGATAGTCGTTCCATCGTGAGCCTCTTGGGCGTATTATGAAGGTATGTACCATATTCCTGCCTCTATCTAGCTGTTACCCCACGGCTTCGCACGCAAATCTTAAGAACCGAAGTCCTTATATTACTTAGTAAATTTTTTTTTTACTATAATAAATTTTAGATTAAATTAGTTATATCTCCGATGCCACGATTGAGCTTGCTTTGTTGTCTCGATCGAGAGAATATGTACACACGGAGTTTTGAGAACCATACTTCTGTCAAAAAAAACAACTAAGGTTGATTTTATAACATTCTTTATATTTGTAGCCAACGTAAGATAGTAATTATGATATCTGCATTACTCTTCTGATCAAGCATGAGCATGGTTTATATTAAATAAATATTGCAGTTAAAGGTGAATTTTTACGTCAAATTTGAATTGTATTATCTGGATAGTAAAGTCTATGTTTAACAGTGATTGCAAAAACAGTTTAAACAAAATTTGTCGTTTCTCTTAAGCTTACTCTATGCTTTAAAACTATAAGTGTAATATATGTTTACAAAGAACAGCTGATTAAAAATTTGAAAAGACGTTAACATATGTTTGCTGCAATGCATTTCTTATGGGTATTTCTGTAACCAGTGGGGCGGAATCCTGAATCGGGAAAGGGATGGGCATAGCTTATAAACCTTCTCCGTGGAAAAATACATATACGTACAAATTTTCATCATGATCGGTCCCAATAGTTCACGATTCCATAAAGGACAAACATACAAACATTCATTTTTATATATATAGATTAAGCCGTACCGAGACTTTCCAAACACTTTGTATACAGGCCTGTATACAACTATATAAACCTTTACAGTTTTGCATCCAAAACTAAATTTAGCATAAATTGGCCTATCTCATTTTTATTTAGAATGAATTGGAAGATTCTTATATTACCACACAAGTAAAAAAATAGTAAAAAATTCTTATTTTTAAGCAAAAATATATTTAAAACCTTAGCAAACAGCAAGCATACTTTGTGATCCTATAGTTTTTTTATGAAAAATGATATGTACCCTATATTTACCAACAGTTTTGTTTTTAATACGTTCTTTAAAATCAAAGAAACCCTTAAAATTACTGTGACTCTGTACACACTGAAATAGACACTTAGAGGGTCACAAAATCCTTTTAGATATAAAAAATAACACTGCTTTTACTGTGTTGATAAATCACTAAGAAACTGGTAGCAAATAAAACAAAACTAATTTCACATTACTTTATTAGTAAACAAATAAAATAAATTCTAGAAATACCTTATATAACTAATATACAGTAATATAAATTAAATTATAGGCATCAAGCAGTACACATAAGTAAAATACAAGCAACCCTTAAAACTAATTACACAACCATTTAATATCAAATAACTGTGGAAAAATTAAATGTTGATTTATAATTTGTCATTGATTTAAATTTCAAACATTCATCTTGTATGCTATAACATGTTAAATTAAATAACAGAGTAACAATGACTAGCAACAAAATAACATCTTGGAGCATGATATAGGAATCATAAAAAAGAACACCAGGATTTTCTACAATCTACTAATTATTAAATAAATAGAACAAAATAAAGCTTAAAATATAACAGCAAAACTAAGGTACACATGAAATATTCGTGACAACCATGAGTTTCTGTCTTTTTATTTTGCATTACATTTTTATAATGATAATGTAAAAAATTACATGACGGTAAAAGAATTAAATAAAAAAAAGTCATACGTAGCCTAATTCGTCTTAGTATTTATTATGCCTGAGCATCATGTTTCCAATGGTGTGGTGTCATGCGTCTGGTGCTGCGTCAAGAGCATATCATTTAATTGTATTTTCATTCTCTCAAGCATATGCAATTAATGTTTGTTCCAAAAGTATGATGTAAGTTTTATACAAAAAATATCATTGTACAAGTTACTTTGTTACTTGTTTCGCTGACCATAAATATGACAACACAACAAAACCACTTATAGGTGTGCACCAAATCCGTTGTACAACGAGCACGTTTGTAAATTGTCCTTCTTAGTGCCACTGTTACCAACCTGTTTCAGCTTCCCTCAGTGACTAGCGTCTGAGCATTCTTAGCAAAAGGTCATGGGTTCATAACTCACAGAATCAATCAAGAAAAATTTGGTAAGTTAATACCAACTAGAATTCCTCCGGCATAAAGAACACAAGAAATCATAAAAAATACACAAGTGATATACTACATACAATTAAAAATGTAAGTACCATGTTAACTAAGCAATAGTAAAGAATTGCGTCCCTGTAAGTCAGAATCAGTTAAGTTAAAATCACTGTATAATATTTCATTTTACCAAATATTATCTATAGTTCAATACAATTTACAATTAATTGATCTTACTCAAAAATTGGAATAATCCTGTTGGAACTTAGTATACAGCTATAGCTTGGCATATGACTCAGCCATTTCATCTTGCAATATTATACCAGACTACCACGTCAATGTATTGGGAATATATCAGTTTTGGCAACAATTTTATCTGATCATCCTCAGAGCTGGGATTGGAAATAAACTGACATCACCAGCAATAAAATCTCACCAGTCACCAGTGTTATAAAGGGTTAAGGAATACCAATTTGCCTTCAACCCTCTTTTCATAAAGCGTTACAGCTAAATGTCTGTTAAAGTCAATATTGTAATAAATGAATTTGTTGCAATTTTTATAATTTTATAATTTGTTAAAATTCATTTTCTTTAACAAACAATAGCTTCTTAAGAATCCTGTTTCGCAAATAAAAAAATCTTATGACCAGAAGCTTAATATTTCTCATAACACAATTTCTTCTTTTTTAAATAATATATATATATATATATATATATATATATATATATATATATATATATATATACAAGTCCTTGTTCAATACTCTTCTTTATGACTCTAGAAATGACCAAAATATTAACATTTCAAAAATTTAACTTAATGCAAAGTAATGTTTGTTTTCTGTTGCCGACTTCAACATTTGAATTCTATATGCTAGTATACTTTAATTTTATATTTTTGTTGATTGTTTCCATAACAAATAGTGCTAGTAAGTCATTTTGTGTAGAACTAAAGTATTCTTATCCTTGGCAAGATCATATCGTAGGTAATAAAATTACTGTCAAATAACCTATAAACCTGTGCCTTTGTGAATGTCTATACTTCTAAATAGCTGTTTGTGAAATGGGTGTTTGTAATAGATCATATAATGAAGTACATCATGTAGTAATATTGAAACTAAAATCACTAATTACATGACATAACATTTTCACATTCTTTACAGTAACTAGTTACAAATCCTGGCATTCTTTTGAGTTACAGTCATATAGTTCATCATACAATAGTACTCACACAGTTAACTGTCATATACTTTTAAAACATTTAACTACTTATTATGTTAGCCATTCTCAATAACAAGACGTAGCCTACGTTAAGCGTAAATGAATGTTTCTCTGAGGCCTAGAGCGGTGTATTGTGCATCTGAAGGAACAGATACAAAATTGCATTTTATGTCTTAAAACAGAAATGTTCTTGCGGAATGCTATAATTTTTTAGGGACAAAACAAATTTACAATACAATATCAAAAGTATAAAAATTAAACTAGTATTAAAAAATTACAGTAGACTAAAATGTATTACTGTCAAATATAAGTTCAGTGTTGGAGTGAAAAAATCGCATTATTATTTGATCCAGTTTTATTGTAGTCCCATGGGATGATGGTCAGCTGTTTGTACCGATGACTGCAAAAATAAAATAAAGCCATTGCAGTGTTTAAACTATAATAAGGATTTGTTTAAATATTATAAATAAAAACAAAACAAAATAAACAATGAGCAACATGCAAAAAGAAACAGAAACAGAAGGTTAACTAAAATGAACAAAAATTTAAACAAAAAACAACAATATTTTTTGTTTTGCAGGCAATTACTATTGAATCCAAACAATCAAACATAGCAACCACATTTATTCAATTACAAAAAAATGTACGACCCACAACAAGAAAACTAACAACCTATACTTTGTCATTAACATGTTTTTATATAGGTAGTTGTAATAAAAAATACTTATAAATGGATCATTATGAACTGAAAACCTAAAAGATTTTAATTTACTTGGAATCGTGCAAATCATACAGCAACTCAATTTGCCTTGCTTCAAGCAATTGATAACACAATTTAGATTATGGCTCAAGGCTGTTTGTTTGCCATGCTGTGTGAGTAAGATTTTCTTTAGCTAAGAAATAAAATCTTGAAAGTTTGTTGAATTGAAGTGCATAAAATTTGTGCACAGCTTTATATGGCAATAAATCATAGGCATGATTTTATATTACTATTATGAAATATGTGTGTTGTCAGACCATGATGAGTTAGAAGAATACACTGAATATTGATTGAAATGCTTAATGGCTGAGAGGAGAGTAAAGAGAATTAGAGATGCAATACAGTATGAAACACCTAAGCATGGGTAAGCAAGGCTAATGTTCAATCCCTCAGCTGTTTTAGCTGTTAGTCGAGACTACACTAAATGTCTAAAAACTGTTCAGTGATTCAAGTTGTAAAACAGCAGTCACAAATAATGATGTTACAAATGTCAGCCAGTAATAATAAACCATCAAACATTATATTTGCTGAAACACAAAATATACACAGTTGGGGTTAAATTTTAAACAACCGCATACCAATTTTAATAACATTTTAACATTAGGAAGTTTTTATTTTTTCATAGTTTGGTTGATTTTACAAATAAATTTTAATATCTTGATTTTTATTGGAGATATAATTATAAAATTACACTGTAAGTTTTAAAATTCATTACAGAAATGAAAGGATTTAATGTTTTCTCTAACAGCTGGAAAAAAAGGATAAAGTAATATGGGGGTTATCTATAAATAACCACCTTTTACACATTGTATGGGGGAAGCACTACCATGTTGCACATCGATGTGTACTGTGCACAATCGCATTTCCAACTGTGCATAAATGAATTTATGTCCATGGTATGTTTATGTGTTGTCCAGTTATAACCTCAAAACATGGGTGCCATAATATAAAATCCTGTAAAGTGTAAAGTAAGTGGTGTAGTAAGATTTCTTTGGACAAATAATCACTTAGAAGTCAAGATTCATCGTGAATTGTGTGCAGTTTATGGCACGAACATTATGAGTGAAGGTGTAGCCTGTCAATGGTTGTGATTAAAAAAATGGCGTAACCAACATTAACGACTAAGAATGGAGCAGTAGGCTCTCTTGTCAGCGATAATCTACAAAGTGATAGAAAAAGTTTGTGCCAACAGTTCCTTCACAATTTTGGAACATTCTGGTCATTTTCCTGATTTCTGGTCATTCTTTTACTTAAAATAGTGACAAAAAATGAGGCTACCACAAGGTTCCTCCTTGTTGGGTATGAAAACTGTTCACCCTCACAGAAGCTCCAACAAAATATGGATTTTTGACCAAATTCAAATAGGATATTTATCACAGGATTAGGATACAGCACAGATTTGACTCCTAATGACTTTCACCTGTTCCCGAACATGGTGGCTTGCATTTTAGCGGTTCTGCTATAAAAAGGAGCTTCAAAATGCTGTGACAGGTTGGTTACATTCACAGACGGCAGATTTTTCTGCAGAGGGTATTTCAAAGATATGATAAGTGCTTGAATCTGCTTGGCGACTAAAGAAAATTAGTAATCAGATGTATTTAGTACAATTTTTGTATCCTGACAGGTTTACTTATTATTTCAAAATGTAGGTTACTTTCTGGATAGCTCTCATATTTACACAATTATGCCAACAAGAAACATTAAATATATGATGGAGCTAAGTGTAGGAGAGTTCAGAGCCTGTTCAGTACCGTTATCTAGCAGACAAAAGCACAATTATGTGTCAAAGTTTCATGGTGAGACTGTCTTCTTATGGAGTGATTGTGATACTATTACTGGTGATTTACTCTTGCATACCATGCTTATGGGTTAGTTACCAATTCCATGTTTTTTACTAGGCTAAAGATACCTGACAGTGCTGTAAGAGCAGGAGCTTCCCTAAACATCAATTATCATCCCTTGCACATGCATACTCGACTTCTTCAACCATTTTACAGCCAGTTCATCCAGCTTATATGAGTTGCACAAATTCATAACACTACTGAACAAGTCTGATAAGCATTAGCAATTCAAACAGCCTTAACTATTTTGTCAAAACACAATGGATCTCTTATCCATTAAATCAATTTCATATTAATTTGTAAATGCAGAGTATTCTTTACAAAAATATGACAAAATCCAACATTTTTGCAACTTTAATTGAAAATGCATTTAACATTTTTATTTGCACTCAGAATAAGCCAACAAATTTGAAAAATGTAAAATCATAGTAAAATCTATTTTTCAATTAACCCTTAAAATATTGCATCTAAATCCTCTATGTATTATGTATATAATATGAACAGTTACTTTTAATAAGTTAAACCTTAAAGTAAAGTTATAAAGATAAACCAAATTTACTTTCAACATTTAGTTTACATAATATGATAAAGTTTAGACCATACATATACCCACATTATGTATTCAATAACATTATGCTAACTCAGGGATTAAAATATTTTTGAAGCACAACAACATTGCTTAGATAAATACTTGTTTGTCTACAATATTCAGTCAACATTACAACAACTAGACAGATACAACTTTGGGAAGTGGTTTATGGTGCCACAATAATGCAATAAAGCAACAATAATGTTAACCCTGATTTCATAACCTAAGTTTTGTATATACACGTTTTACTCATTCGTCTACAGAGAAGAAGTGTTTATAAAATAAAAAAATTATATTTTTAATAAATCATGAGTATCACTATTTTAACTCAAAATCTATAATAAAAACATGTGTGTATTTTTTAGTCTGTATTTATTTTTTATGTGCAATAATTTTAAAATTATTTAAAAAATTCCAAAATAATCATTTCATGCTTAACAGCTTGAGACACTTGGATGGAAGGAGGGGAGAGGATTTGTGGGTGGGAGGGAGGTACATACACTCACATACATTATGTATTAGCAAACTCTGAGTTACAACAAACCTGCTTCACTGTCAAACAAATGATTCTGATAAGACGGTTAAACAATTCATGACATTCAAACAGACATTTGTTACACATACATTTTAAACTTGTTCATCCAAATTAAAGGTATTTCATTTTGTAATTGTAATAAATCTAAGTTTCTAATCAGCTTGTAATAGTGGTACCAGCTACTCAAATAATGTATACTTTGAAAAAAAAAATATATATATAATATATCAACAATAAGGGCATATATACATGGACATATATGAAGGGGAGACAGGAGGCTTAGGCCCCCAAACGTTTTTGGAAGAGAAACATTAAAATTGCACCCTGTAGTTATTTTCAGCTAGAACACATTCATGATGTTTTAAATCTTAATATTTTCCTGGAGAAAGATTTCAGAGTCCCGGTTTTTGAAGGGTGTTTTATACCTATTAAACCACCCAGTGTCTCAGCCCCCTCTGAAATAATTTTCTATATACACCACTGCATAGATCCACACAAGTTGAAACACAAACTTTTTATATACAAGTAAAACTTATACAGCTAAAATTGTTAATTTATACATTTTTAAAGCCAACACATACTTCTTGAAATTTGGATAAACAAGCATACAATGTTAAACAATAAATTCTCATAAAATAAGACAAATACAACATACGAAAGGAGAGAACTAGAAGTAGATTACCACTAAAATACTGGAGTCTTTGGGAGTTTTAAAGTACGTGTACATACAATTAAAATAAGCTGTAACATTTTTAATTCCATTAATAGTACTTTATTTTTAATTAAGCAAAATGAAATGGATGGTAAATCAATAATGGATCAATAATGGATGGTGCCATTCCTCTGAATTTTCCCTTAACTCTATACTAATTTGTAAAATATTATAAAAAATAAAATAAATTTAAATTAAGTATTTATTTATAAATGGTCCATTAATGAATAATAATGTCAATAATAACAAAATTTGTAAATAAAAACATAGTTTTTACATATTATATCAACAAGTAAAAAATATGTACATTCATTAACATGGAATTATATATAAGTACAGTCAAATCTAAAACCCCACTTATTATAAATTTTACTTTAACAAATTTGGTGTTAACTTTTTTCTGACTAAAGGCTATTCAGTTTTTACGTCTGTTTTAATTATGTAGTTTTTACTTTTTAAATCTGCATTAATGGCAATTGTTGATGCATTGATTAAAAAGCCATGTGTTCACCACAACCCATTAGTCAAACCACCAATGTTGTGAAGGAGATAATTTTTATTCCTATGTCTCATTGTTGAATACTTCGAATTACATAGAGTATTCAACAAGTGCTTAAAACGTTATAGCGTTTATATTTTGTAGTTCTGACTAAATATTTATAGTTTTTAGTACGAAACCTGGCCAAAAAATAATGTTTACTCCGCAGAGTTATACAACATGTTATCTCTTCATTCCTGCCAGCCAGCTACCTGCTGACCACTCAGTCATGCTGTGGCCATTATTTGTGTCAGATCGTGTATCAGCTGTACGTTACAAACAAGCTTAGCTTTCGAAAGAGCAACAAATTAACGATACATTTTTTAGTAAAATCTGTGAGATGTACCACAAGAACCCATGCTTTTTTGAATAAAGTGTATGGTGAAGAATTTTTGTCACATACTAAAGTTTTTTATGTGTCTACAGTTTAAGTGGATCAAAGAGGACAGAGACGTGCATGGCAAGTCGGGTTCTGTGACTCCATCATCAGCTGTCAAAAATATTACATATCTTTACAGTATATAAAGGTTTTTTAATTGCTTTTAAGAGTATTTTTGAATGGTATTTGGAAATAAAAATTGCTTGTTTTATTCTCAGAGCAATCTCAAAGTAATATATATATATACCAAATTTTAATTTGCTATATATAGCATTATGGCGGTTATCATGTTCACAAGCTCACAGGAAGCAGGAGGGTTGTATAAGTCCAGCCCTCGTATATATACATTTTTGGATTATAGTGGTTTTGGGTTCTGGGAACCATGGTTAAAGAAAATGCAAGAAATCTCCCAGAAATTCCGTCAAGAGGATGACTGAAATAGGCAGATTTCTATGACATCTATTTAAAACTGGTCATTCGTTCTGAAAATAGTGTTGATTCTGTATTCGTACAGTTGCTGAGATTGTAACAATTGATAAATAAAAGGTTTTGTCGCTATTGCATGAGAAATGTCCTTCACCACGTAAAAAATCTAGCTCATACTGCATTAGTCGCCAAGTTGACTTTTAGGTAACGGAAACATCACTGTGTTGGAACATCCATCACACTACTCATCAGACCTTGATCTCTCTGACTATTGTTTCTTACAGTAAGTGAAATATACACTGAAAGAAACAATTTCAGGCAAATTGAAGCCAAGATGTATATCATGATCATGCAGAAGAGGACATCAAACATTACTTGTACCAGTAACACTCATATGGAGCAGTGTACAAATCATGAAGAGGAGAATATTGTAGAGCATACTGTTAGTCATGAAGAGGTATAAATACAAATTTTATAGCCCGAATCTGATTATTTTTTGGCCAGACTGTATCATAGATTTTATTTAGTTAAGTAGACAGGGTTTTTTTTATCTGACAGTGAAAACTACAGGAGTTTAGTAATCCTGAAGTTTAATCAAAAGAAACCAATTAATTATTTTCCTACAAAAGTTTATGTAATTTTATATATTTTGAGAAAAATAGTCTGTTAAATAACATGACAGTTCCTATGGTTAAAATATAATGTTAAAACGTTTTTATAATGTTTTTATTTATAGTCTGAAGGATTTTTTAAGAAAGTTTGTCGGGTTGTTGGTTTAGATCACAATCTAATTCATCCACATTTGAAAGCATCAAAATGTGATAAAATTGTAAAACTGTTTAAAGTCAAAAAAGCAACAAATATATATGTTCAAGCCTTATGGGATCAGATAAAAATGATCTGACACATAGTTTCTTACAGCCTACTATCTAAAACAGTGGTAACTTCAAGAAACTTAAAATCTAATGATATGCACACACACACCTAACCCAATGCAATAAAATTACAACAAAAGCACAATAAATATAGTCTATTATATTACAAACAAGACTATTCCAATACAGTCAACAATAACACATATATGTAACAGTTACTAATCACTAGTTTAAGTTCAAACTGATATTACAATTATAAATCGATGTATAATATTAAAATCAATAAAAATCATTGAAGTAAATAATTATTAGATGAGATCAAAGCTGGAATGTAGTGAGTGACCTTTAGAGATAATTTAATCAGGTAATAAATTCATTCTTAAAAACTTAATTCTACTATTTAAAAATTGAAAAGTTAACATTTCTAAGATTATACTATATTTAATATGATATTATTATTAGTACTCAATCACTTATCTTTCTAAAAAATATTGGCAAAAATATTACACAGTCGTTTTAGTTTTATAGAAAAAATATATTTTAACTTTAAAAGTTATTTTTTTTTTAAATAATAAAATTCCTCTTGAATTTTTAAATTGTTTAAATAATTCTATGCCACTAGCAAAAATATAAGTATGGAAAAACATGCACCACAGCAAACCAACATATATTACTGTGGAAATTCGTTAAGTCCGATCACAATGCATGAGAGGAACTCAGAATACAGATTGACAAGAGGTAGGCTATAGACTGTCAGTCTTAAGTTTGCGTGGTACCAGTGAATGCGCCGGCGGCTCCTCTGCCAGTAGAGTGTGGCAGACAGCAGTAACAGCAGGACAAGCAGGGAGGATGTCACCAGAGCTGTAACACAGGTACTAATGTAGTATACAGCTCAGAGTAATAAAATCAGTGGGAACGGCACAATTGTGACTGTCACCTCTACATCTACGCTTCATAGCATCATTAAACAAAACAGCATTGTAATTTATGCATTGAGGTGAATAATAACTGTTCTTGTCAATGAAAATGAATCCATATTTAATATAATCATGTCTTTTCTTTTGGAGTGATTTGGCCATTTTTAGGCTAATTACAACAACACACGATTGTCTGTCCCACTTTGTATGATTACTGGTCTAACAAACTTTATTACACTACTAAAAAATACATAACTCTGTGAGTCTGGATTACCCACATTGGCTTATCTAAAGTCAAAATATCGATCAAGACTAAATAACAAAAGTGATCTGCAATATGCTTTGTCACTGAATTTCTAAACTTTTGATAAATATATAAAGCCAATAAGTTACAGAAATCCAAGTTCCACACAGTACGAATGTCGGCAGTAAAAGGGATAATAGTTCTTAAGTTTAGTAATGTATTTAAAGCTACAAAATAAAATATTTCTTAAAACTTACTGATTTTTCTGGAATAAATCAACTTTTTCCGGAAACAAAATTTAAGACTCATGGCACACCTATAGATAAAATAATTACAAATTAAGGCACATGACTATTAGAAATAATTAAAGTAAGAATTATTTTAATATTTTTTTAACTCATTTCTAATCCAGATAAATATAATTTTCGGAAAATAGAATACTTCAAGAAGGAAAATGAGAATCTTATACAGATTAATAGGTATCTGTTGTACCTAATTTTGTATTAGTTAATGAATTGTACTAAAGCACAAAGAGTGCATACAAGTAATTTGCTGTGACATATTCATTTCGATAGAATCATATACATTACCAACTAATAATATTAATATATTATTTTGGTATAATTTATTAAACGTTTGAATAAATCACAAGTGTGGGGTTTAATGTAGCCACAATGAATTGGCAGGAAATAAACCAGCTCACAGAATAGCTAGACTTTCTTCTCCTATAACTATCCATTTGATCGTTTGTCTTACTCTAGGATTGGAAAACACTGCACTGACCTAATGATTTTTGCCTGTTCCCAAAATTGAAGATATTTCAGGGAAATACATTTCCAGTGAAAAAGCAAATAGTAACTTCATGGCTTCACTCATAGGTAACAATTTTGTTACAAATGCAGCAGCAACATATTGATAATATTTGTTTTGATAAGTCCTTAACCAATGTAATATAAAAATAATGTGTTTTTTGTGATATATTTCTTTTTTTACCTACGCCATAACGTTTACATTTTATAAATGGTAGTTATACATCCCACACATTTAAAATGTTGAGAAAAAGTAGATTTTCTTTCTTAGCAATATATTCCTCTCAAAACTGAACATTTGTTACTTAAGAACTTAAATATGTAGGTGGATTTAAGACTATTTTGGATACAACTTTTATTAAATCTGTCCTAAATTTCAAATTTGGTTTGGTTCCAAAATAAAATGGAATTTGTTTAAAAATCCGTTGCACATCACTAGTACTGAGAAATACAAATAAATGTACGTTTAAATCTACAAATTCTAGAAAGAGGATACTGTGTCACTCATTACAATTTGGAAAGTGAGTTTTTCCTTCTTTACATATAAAGTTATAAAGTATACATGATAAAAAATCAATATTTTGTGCTCAATAAGCACTTTATAAAGTAAAGGCAAAGATTTAAATAAGATACCAAGTTGAATGTCCTTTCTCCTGTGGAATAAAGTGAACATGAAGTACTTTTCTTTTTACGAGCCTATTATACATGTATCTGTATCAAGAAAAATATGACACACTGTACAAATTTGAAAAGTACTACTCTTCCCTCCTATTAAATTTCTCTCATTGAAACCTTGTTCTTACTTTTTTAATCAAAAAAATTCAAGACTTAGAACAAGCGCTATCTATTTTTATGATTTAAGTAGTGGCTCTTTTAACTGTAAGTTTGTGATGTGTATAATTTATGGAAAATTAAGTGTTATCACATCAATCATGATAGGCAAAAGCTTGGGCCTCTGATCAATACAGTGAAACAACCATGAGTAGGATGGATACCTTAGTTGTGACTTACCAGTAGTCGAGAGGTCACGGTAAGGCAGTGCATGTGCCATGTCGAACAGTGAGGAGGCTTGACACTCCCGCTCCCAGTCCAGGGGAACTACGGCCTCACACAGTTCAAGGAATGTGTCCAAAGGGCATACGGGAGTACAGCCTGGCAGCGTCAGTAGATACGGCTCATGAATGGTAGAGTTGCGCAACAACATCTATGACACATTTATTTATATTTACTTAATATACTTTCTCTACACACATAATGTGGTGTTGGATTTAACACGTTCACTACCAGGCGGCGCATATTTGCGCCGCCCGGGTCACCGTGACAGACCAACGTTACAAAATGAGGTTGTTCTACACAGACCGAGAATAATTGGTGTGAGACTAACCACAGACCAAGGATAAAATATTGTTGAATTGAGCTATAATTCAACAAAATAACCTAAAATGTACGTCTGTAATGTTCTTATTTGATATATTGCTGATTTGCGTAATTTTTACGGCGGTGCATATGTGGGACGCTCGGTCTATAGCATCAAAATCTTAACATAGACCAAGCGTTCCATATATGAGTCACTATTTATTTGCTCAATTACTGTAGGTTTTAGGGTAAGTTTCAATCAAACATGCATATCTTATTATGATAGTATTTTAATTCATGGTACAAAAGCTTAATCAACAGAGTCATAAATACACGTTCATTGAATGTATTATTATACATATCTTATTAGGCTATAGGCCTACAATAATTTTAAGTTTAGAAATTAAAAAAGGAAAATATAAGAAAATTAAGTAGAAATAAAGTTTATTTTATTTCATGGTACAAAAACACAAATGGGGTTATTTTTACTATACAAGACATAATACACGACTGTTAACCCATATGTCATAACTATTTAACAAAATAAGTGAATATTTATATAAGTTATTAAATTTACACTTATATTCAGAATGTTCCAAGTTACATTATATTTAAGTGCTCACACATTCATAGTCTAATTATTGTGCCACTGGTTATAACAAGTTGGAATTATAGGCCATGATAGGACGTAATTTGTAAGATATCCAGAGACCAAGCGTCCCACATGTGAGCCAGACATCCCCATAGACCAATACAAAAGTATCAAGCCTCTAAAATAGACCAGTGATTTTTCATGGCAATAATAGTGGCATGCAAACAGCGGCGCAAATATGGGACGTCAGTCTATTTGAGGTGCCCCGAGCGGCGCATATTTGGGACGCCGGTGCACGGGAAGAAACCGCGCGGCTCATATTTGAGCCGGCTGGTCTGTGGGTATACGACTTTTCTTAACATGGTGGTAGCGAACGTGTTAACCTTCTAGAAAAATTAAAATGTTCTTATGATCTAAATATGATTAGTCTTTACAAAGTTTATACCCTAGTGACAAGGTAAGTATGGTGTCTACAGATTTTGATCAAAAAAGGTTTTGTGAGTTCGAGCTTGATACTCATAGTTGGCGATAGTAGTAACGACAAAAATATTATATGGAAATAATAAAACATACAAATAATGAGTCTGTTACTGTTACAGGACTAGAAAGAACAGAATGACTAAACCGGCTGGCCATAGAGGTGGGGAGAGTGTGCAAGTGATGCTGGTGCAGACAGGAAGTCCTGTCAAGAACGTAGGTAACAGCACTGGCCGCCTTTGTTTATGTCATCCAGCCTTTTATTTATCTTCAGAATAAAGATAAAGCCTTCCTATCACTCATAATCGTACAGGATGCTACAAAAAAGACGTTGAATTTCATTGTTTATGAGTTAATTATACTATTGTATTTAATTAACTTTATATCAATTTCACTAAAAACCTGGTCAATGACATGGAGTTCAAGTATGAAGTTTGCAAGAATTCACATTAATGACGTAACAAAGGTTAAGGAGATACTGCGCATTGAGTTTATTGTAATTCCTCACAAATGAGTGTCACAATGCCCTAGTATGATTTGTTTACTTTAACCTGATTGTACTAATGTGTATAAAGTTATTTATCCACTTGAGGAAGAGATCAGATTGCAGATCTCGAAATACAGTATTACTGATTATTCTATCATTGAACAATAGAAAATGTTTAAAAACATCCTTTCTACTTCAGTAATATTTTATTTTCATACTAGAATTTAATTTTAACGCTCATATAATTTTTACACAATTACTGAATAAAGTTATTTATAAAATTACATTCTTTGGTTACATGTGGTAAATTGTTGTACAGTTAACCTCAGCCGCTAACCCTCTAAGTGCCATAGCTATTTTGCTGTTACCCTCTTAAATTGGCTACCTGACTTTTGTTAATGTGCAAGGTGTTGGAAAAAAGCTTGTTGTTCAATAACTAACTACCTAACAGATTTTTATAATTTTACTATCTCCAATAAAACAAGGAATATAATACATATTTTTTCTGTTAAAAATAAAAAACAGTACATTTTTTATATCTCTTAGTACAAAAATTTGTTTCCTTTTTTATAAACTTTAGATTTCAATCGAAATTTTCCATATGTATTATTTTATAGAATTTGTTTTAGTAAAACCATGTAAAATTCCATGAAATTCTAAACAAAGTTCATGTATAATATGTTATTTTTCTGAATAAAAACAAACATGAAAAACAATTTATAAAAACAGTACCAAATGTAAGATTTTACATCAATGACAAGTACTAGGAGAACACACTGTAAAACAACCTCAGTTTTTTCAGAGGATCAAATAAATGAAGCATTAGCACAAAAATAGCCAAAAACAACAATAATCAATGACAAATATCTATTATAGCCTAATATTAACAGAAAGAACAAAATAACTTAAATGTCTGTCGTATGGAGAAAAAACCAGTTTTAAATGAAATTCTTAATGGCTACATTGGCTGGCTGCGTACAGAAAGATGATTGTGTAGGACCAGGTGATCGCTTGTCTTGTCTCTGATTGATCCGGGCAATGATATATACTTGGCCATAATTAAAATAGCGTGGCTGGTAAGCTCTCTCTCTCCCCACTTGGTTATGACAAGTGGTTGAGTTGATTTTGGGACACAGTTGCTCATTTTAGTCAAGCAAATGACGTCATTGCCCTTCTATTCTCTAAAATGATTAATTGATGTTCTTTCCCAAAGTGCAGGTGTGAATTCCCCTTATACAGTGTTAAGTGTAGTCAGGGAATTTCCCATGTTATTTTTTCTCCTCCCCATTGATGATTTATTTATTTTTTTCTTTTCTCTCTTAGGACAAGAAGCTTATAATTGCACTTAGTCCTGTAAGAACCTTTGCTATGCTTCCAATGTGACAGGATATTCAGGATGGGTAAGGTTGGGGAGTAGGGTCCGCCTCCTATCGAGATCCATGAAGAAGAATTAGGGCACTACATCTCAAAGTCATGTCTACCTGGAAGAAGCGGAGGCCAACTCTGAACCAGCCTTTCTAGTCAAAGTAGGAACAGGCCTTGTTGAGGCTAGCAAGAACCTCTGAGGTTAGGGAACACGCCCCACCAACTCCAACAGTCATCTCCTACAGTAGACTAGACCTATCGAATTGCCCATGAACCCCAGAATCTCGACATTTTCGGTTAGTGATGTGCCGCTCCTGGACATCCATAAGGTTGCCTAGATTTAAGTGACACTTGGTTTAGTGCTGTGCCCCGTGGTGGGTTCAACTGGAAGGTATAAACCAGCCAGAAGTGATCCCTGCTGGGTAAACCCCCATTGATGATTACTCAGCTATATGATTACTCGGATATTTCAACTGAGTACAACATATATTAAGTAACGTCTAAATCGAGATTGTCTACCCTGTAGTCAACGGCAATTCACATGCTTTTTGCCACATCTACTATGACAACGACGCAGCACCGAAAGAGTCAATACAGAGTAATAAGCTTACTCTTATAAGTACCAGATCACGTGCTGATGATAGTATAATTGGGACTAAGAAG